>NW_008751661.1:2200290-2201886 GCF_000715545.1 Opisthorchis viverrini
GTAGGCGCAGCCTTAGAAGGATGGTGGAACATTTTCAGCAACCTTGTGAGTAGTTTCCCTTATGAAAATATACTGCGATATCTCGAATATCGTGCCAACTGAATCATGAGACGGCCTGTGTGCAGCATATTCAGCTGAGTGTATTTCTCGAAGTCCAATTCATCTCGTGAAATTATTCCTTCTCTGAGCCACTTATAGACTCACCGTAGTGTGGAGAGATTTTGCAGTGTGGTTCCTGTAACTGAAGGATGAGGGGCTCTGTTTCCTATCCAAGTGAGAGGTTATCACACTGCTGTTCACCTGTCCGAGGCCAGACGATTAAGTGCTCAACCACTGGCTGGAAGGTCCTATTGGAGTTTCGTGAGTTGCGCACAGCTGATGATTCCCACTAAGTATATTACTACTTCTCGACTTTTCAGCATAGATTGGCCTCATTGACAAGAAGAAATCTCAATTGAAAACGAAGTGTTTGCTGGCCAAGTGCGAAAGGAGCCGGGTAATGTTGACTGCCATTCTCAGGGTGAACCTTCTCATTAGGGTGACATTTTGGCACTGTTTGTCTAGCTGTAGGGTCGATGAAGTATATTATCGTTGGAATTAACAAAACTAGGCAACCACGCAAATCGGTGCCCCCCACTTTTGTTGTTTTAGCGGAGCTTGATGTCATGTCCAACTAGTCTTGCAGCAGCAGCAGGCAAAAAATCAGCGTTCCACTTTGGTCGTTACTCAATCAGCAAGTTCTATTCCTCAAAATTATCCGACAACGACCGAAAACCTTGCAATGCGATAGTCTCCGACACTTTTCACTGAGATCTAAGTGTGAAGCACCTTGTGGCTTGTTTCTTTTGGACTCTGGGATCAATGTTCTTAGTTTGAGTACTGTTCTAATATCTATATTGCTTTTCTAACCCGGAAGCATCCTAACAAACGCATGGCAATGCAACACAAGTTTCCGAGCACTTATTTTGTAGTCGATAGTGATGACGCACCGAGCGATGCCACTATTCAGTACTGTCTTCGCCGTCTTACTCGCAGTAAAGGTTGATCGGTATTCTCAGTCTTTGATCGTGAAATAAGGGATTCTTCCGGCTTCTTGAGTGCCTGTGTTCGCATACAAGTTTACACCGTGCTGCAACATGTAGCCCTTCTCCCTAAACCAGGAAATATAAATGGTCACCCGGAACTATCTGACCTAAGTGTGCAAACCGTGACTTTAAGGTACCTCATGTGGACGCTCATCATGAGGCTAGACTTCCAGACGGCTCCAAGGTTTTTGATAACTTTTTGGAAATATCAACTAGCTTGCAGGTGAGGTGCTTTTGTGATATATGACCCACGCAACATCCGGTCACCAGGACACGAGGGTGCACATGAGGCTAACCTCATCAAAACAAGGATCAACACCGAGGAATAGCACGAAGACCGCTAAGTCGTTAATTGACGCTTGAGTTGTACCTGATCTGTCAGAACGATAGCTTGTGTGGGTTGATGTCGGCAAATCCGAAACGAGGCAGTTAGAAAGCTCGTTTTCGGTTGTGCAACGGGTACTTCCATTGAAGAATGTGTCCAACACCAGAAGCTACGTTGGTTGGGACA
>NW_008751661.1:2202077-2237663 GCF_000715545.1 Opisthorchis viverrini
ACACTACAAGATATGGCTGCCAACCGATGTCAGTGGCGTTCTTGTTGTCAGTTTCTATCCAGATTGCCTGAGTGAGCGTCTGGAGGTGTAGGCACCTCAGAATGATTCTAGTAAGTTAGCACGAAGTCCCTTCCCCGTCAACCTTTATTCTTCACAATAAAGCTTTCAAATAAATCATGGTTGTACGGCAGTGAGACATCGGTATTGAACACAGATGTCATGCTGTCGATGATAATGATGATAACGAAACCAACTGCGGAACAGTGCGGAGCTTCACGGTTAATGAGGGAGGGGGTTCAGTTTGTGTATCAGTACGCCTAGTTTACTGACCACAATCTTTCTGTGGCTAATGAGGTTAGCGTTTTGAACTTGAGAAATCGTGGCCAATATCCGATATCTGTTGTTGATTCTATACGAATCTCGTCCAATGAGTAGTGTTGTTTCAAGCAACTGAATCCAGCTGAAACAGTCATTACACTTTTCTCTTTTTTCGTCTAAATTTGTCTTTGTGACTGAGCCTTCGGTCCACTTCAACTTTAAATATCCGCAACGCAACCGATAATTTGGTGGTTTCCAAGAATCGTTTAGCCTAGGCTCATCAATTCTTCATCTTCATCAGCTCAAGCACACGTTTCACGGTAGCCAGTCCTTACTCACGAGAAATCAATACAACCGAACAACCATATGGCTGTGAGGAGAATCTGACCACTAGTGGCATAATTAGACTATGTAATTTGCCGTTGAGCAGTTTTCGTATAGTGACCTAATTATGAGGTATTTTACTGCTTCGGAATCCCATCAAGTTCGTTTAGGAAAACCCTCACCGCATCACCATCGGTAACTCTGAATCTGGTGAGGAAATTGGTTCATTATTAGCGCGTCACTTGGAAGAGGCAAGTCACGCGCAAAAGACGCGCTACGCACGTTCTAGAGTTTATGCTCGTAGAGGATTTTGCATCGTAGGCCCGTAGAACTCTTCTATACGGTCATGGAATTTAGGCAAATAATGAAGCGTTAAACTGTTGCTCCGTAAATACAGTTAGTTTGACAATCCTGGATGAGACCCTGTAGGGTAGATGGGTTCGTGATCAGAGATAGTACTAGGTGTGTTTTCACATTCAATGCAAATCTTTCGAAATCCATTTCCAGTAGACGATTGGCGCAGCTTTAAGGCTGAGACTTCAAAAGCACTGATTCGACCAGCTTCGGTTTGCTGGCAAACCAAATTTTATTAGTATTGACAGGATAGCTGCTTCGTAATTAGTTCCCAATATTGTACACAACATCGGTTATCAAATGTGAGTCTACCAAGATCCGTTTAGTATCGGCACCTAGCGCCATCTTGTCACACAATGTTTAGAAGGCAGTGTTGCGCATACCGAGGCTCATTCGGTCTGATCGCATCGAATTGAGCCGTATAGGGTGAGTAGCACGTAATAAATTCTGACTGTTATCCCCCTTTAGATTGATATTATGCCGCCTTTATAGGCTACCTGTTCGTTACCACGATGGTTGTATGTAGTTCGCTACTCACTTATTCACGCAAACGAAGTGTTATGCGAGCTACTCGTTCTCAGTAAGAAGCCTACTCCTAGTCTCTTGTTTTCATCGTCTAGCTAGAGTGTTGATCATCTACCAAATCGAACTTGCAATTAAAGCCAATCGTTAGGGCTTTGGAGGAGATAGTTCTGTTCAGGGCCATAAATCGATGCCTGATATGGGTACTCGGCTCAAATCCCGCTTATTGGTGATTGGGATGTGGGATAGATGGAATTTGACAGCATTTAGTCCAAAATACTTTTTATCGTTTACTGTTTATAGCTGACAAGAGTGTACAAGGTTGGTTCCTTACCCAGCTTCACCGCACTCGTGGGTTTTCCCAATTTTGTCGGCATTGGTCAATTAGCTTGTCCAGGTGCTTCTCTTGCTTTGAAAGGAACATCACAACACCTTGAATGATTGAAACCAAAGACTCGATTATCAATGTCGTCTGCTTGTTTGGTGTTAGCCGCTATTGAAGATGGGCTGTGGAACCCGAATCGTCAAAGAAAGAATTTCAACGACGTTTATCAGCCGCAAGTTGTGGACACTTACCTTTTGTTGTTAGAAATAATGCGCTGTTGTTTACCTGACTACCTGAAAATCCTTTTGGAACAACAACCCTGTTGTGATATCTTGGGCATCCTGTCAACATACAGTCTCTCCACCAATTAACCTCGAAGGCGCGGAGGAGAATGGGTACTACACTATGTATTCTGTCGAATATCTCCTTTGGAAGCGCTTCGCTACCGTCCCTAAATATGGATGGCCTTATTGCTTTTTCTAACAGTTCGGGTATCTTCCACAGCTCTCAGACAGCTGGGGGGCTAATTTTCCGTTTCACGCTATTTAGAGCACGGGGCTGACTGGACTGATATTTCTTGTTCCATCCATTGTTGTTAGCATGGAGTTGAGATTTCAATGTCACTGATAACATCAGCTTTTAGGGCATACAGGACTTCGACCGTTAGACGGAGTTTAAAAGTATGTACCGAATATGACAACTGATCAACGATGTACCCTGGAAACTTTTTCAAATTTCTCGCTCGTTTCGCGGATCTCATACCTGAGATTATAGAAAAAAGCAATGTCAATTGAGAGCGGAAAAAACATTGGTGTCGAAACGCTTCCCAAAGAGATGCCACTCCGGAGAATGGGTTCTCTTGGCTCCCGGGACGGGATACTCTCTCGGGGCGTAACATCATTGGTCAGAGAGCAGTTCACTGGTTTCAAATTTTCGCTCGTTTCGCGGATCTCATACCTGAGATTATAGAAAAAAGCAATGTCAATTGAGAGCGGAAAAAACATTGGTGTCGAAACGCTTCCCAAAGAGATGCCACTCCGGAGAATGGGTTCTCTTGGCTCCCGGGACGGGATACTCTCTCGGGGCGTAACATCATTGGTCAGAGAGCAGTTCACTGGTGGTGAACTATTCAGTGTTTGACTGAGTTCATCACCTAATTAGTTTAATTCACTAGGGTTTTTTTGGAAAGCAAAATTCCCGTTTAGTTGGTGATCTAGATAGTGTGTAATGTATCTGTTGGTAGCTCGCTTACTGAGCGATAACTTCGGAATCTCCATACATTCCCACATGGACATTGATTGGTGACAAATTCGCCGAACTCATAATTATTCCAAAAATTGTCTTGCGCCACTCCAGTGTTATCTGCTTTTCTTGTGGGTTAAGACCCTTCCCTTGTTGGATTCGCACCACCACATTTTGAGTTACAAACCTTACTACTCAAAGAACTGTATCCGATGTAAACCTGGATCGTTCCATGGCAAACGAGAGGCGCGTCCAACTATACTTATCAAGGCTTCAAAAATAACATACCTGTGTTCTACCTCACCTAGCATTCGATATGTCTCCCAATAAAACCAGTAAACGGCACATGAGCTATGCTCACGTGATGAGAGCCCTATTGCGGCCGTCATGCGAATAATGATGCCACCAAATAGACGAGTAGCCCCAAGATCTAGCGATATTCAAAATACTAGTAATGACTTCCTTCCACTCTTGAATTTGAGACAACCTTGAACAACTTTAACTAGGTGAAGCGGATTTCGAACGGTCCCAAGGCTACTCACGCTTCGGTTTGTGTCCCATAACCCATGTCGTGTGGAGTCGCCACTGGGCCCGTGAATTCTGTAGTTTTTTCTCGTATTTTTCAAGAGTTGGGCAGGATTATGGCCTTGCGTGCGATGGGACCAGACCGTGGAGTTCCTATGAGATGCAGGTGACCTCCACCGCCGAAAGATGTGTCTTTGGTGGACGCCTGTATTTATTCTTTGTTCTTCACTATGGCCTTTTGGAGTAGTGTTGAAAATGTCGGGTTAAGAACTTGTGCATTCCGAGAGAGTGTTTCCGAGAAATAACGATTTCGCTCACTCCCTGAGGGTGTTCTCTGTTGAACGCTCCACTACACAAACGCGCACTTGGTGTGGATATGTACGTTAAAATACCTCATCGGTTCTTAATTGGTATCGTAAGACTCCTTGACTTGATCCTTCAGTCTGGCTTTTATCACTGTTCATCTGACTCACCAATGCAATATGATGCATCGAAAAAGACTACTTTTTCGACGGTTGAGTGGATAGGCTCAACCGCGTACAAAGTCATTTCCAACAGACGCTAAACTGAGCAAGTTACAACCGGAATGAATGATTGGCAAAATCATTTCCAACAGACGCTAAACTAATGTCTTCGAATTGAGCAAGTTACAACCGGAATGAATGATTGCTCACGTGATGACCGGAACCGCATTCCAGATTGAAGCGTGCGCCCTCCAAATTCGCCCATGTGTGTAGGTACACGTGTACGGTCTGCACAGTTCGCTCGCCGTTGCGTCCTGTATGCCAAGACGAACAGACGCTGCATAAGAGTGTAACAGCCAACCGACGTGACGGTGCGGCTGATGGTTTGCGTGCCTTCCGATTACGACCTCTGAGCACTCGCAGTCCGTTGTGCGTGTCTGTGGCAGGCAGAGATGTGTACGTTGTGTGCGTCGGTGTGTCGTATGCGTGTGCATCGCACTCGCGTTTCATAAGTAGGTCGGTCCATGTCTCGTAGGCGTAAAGGCACTTTTACGCTCCACGTTCCGTCAGTATGGTGTGCTCTGTCACCTGGGAATGACTGCAATCTATGTTGGGATGCTATTCTGTTCAATTCACCCTCACTCGGGCTAGAGTTCGCTTTGTCCGTGCGTGTGTGCTGGATCTAGCCGGGACGACACGCCAGGGCACCGTGGTAAAGCGCCATGATTGAGGCCAGTGACAGCGCCGTCGAGGCGCCCCCTCCATCGCCAACTATTCGCACAAGCTGTAATAGCCCTATGTATTAACTGAGTTGAATGTCCGCCCACGCTCTCTCACAAGCTGATAAAAATGACTTGGCAAGGCAGTCGTGAGGTTTGTTTTGAGTAGGCGATGAGTCAGTAAGCTAATTTGCTCTCACGACTGGTCTATTGATAGTCGGAATGTCAGGAGCGCCAGTTGCTGTTTCGGCTTGCGCGGGAGTTGACTACGTTTACGGTTGCAGTGAGCGAGTAGGCTGGGTATGCGCATCGCACTGGCAACTGGAGCAAACCTGAACACACCCACATGTGTGCGTTCCACTGGGTTTAGCTGACGCCGACATAAGCGATGCACGCTGGAGACCGACTTGATTTAAAGCGGACTCAGGTATCAATCACTCTGTGAGGCGAACAAATCATTGGTGCGCCAACTGGCCGGAAAATTGCGTTAAAGTTGGCGACTAATTTGGATTATACTGAGTGTAGACTGGGCTTACACCTGCATGTCCCTAAATTTATTGCTTTCTTCTTAGTTTCCGAGTTTTTATATTCCAGGAAAAATGCCAAAGTCTGAGGATACTAGGTTCGCTTCTATAATTTCCTACTTTCAATCATTAGGCTTTCATACAGCTCCCAGCAAACACGCCACCGATGGACATCGGTGGCCAAAGGTGGCAACCCAAAAAGTTCACGATGTATTTAATCGGTGGTGCATTCAAACAAATTGGTTTCAGAAATTACTTTGTAGATAGAGCTCCAGTATTCAGAATATCCTGTTACATTTGTTTTCAGAGGGCTTTTATGCAACAAGTGCCACGTTTGGCTTGTATTCACCAACGGAGTCAGTGGCAAACCTAGCCACCTTTGGACACCGTTAGCCACCGGTATCATTGTGTTTACTGGGCTGTCAATCCCTGAAATACAATAATCGGCAAACTTGGCCACGCGTGATGAAAGCTGCGTTTTGGGTCTTGCTCTTTCGTGGCCACATCAGTCTATTTGGCTTGCCCGTATGCCATACAACTATTTTATTGCTAAGGGGATGTTTTCTTCCACGGCTTCATGTCCACCTGCAGTGTGACAGTCATGTGTAGTGAAAACTAACCTCTACCTCAAGAGATTAAAATGTAGTTCGGCCGTTTATGGTATTCCCAAGCAAAAGCTTTCTTTGCATAGTGTTAAAGTTGTAGACTCTACTTCTGAAGTGGATTTTTGCAGCTCACTCAACACAATAATCGTATTCATAGTTAATCCACGTTGCTAATATCCCATTTTTGTTATGGTTTACGTTGGCAATTCCTTAAGGTAATAGTATATGAATTGGAATCGAGCAGTAATCATAGCAACTACCACAGACAGTCACTAGGGCCAACAGCATTCACCAAGAAAATGCACATCAACTGTTAACTGGTAGAATAAAAATATATAATCGTTCGGCTGTAACACCCTTCCAGTGCCTAGCTGCATTGCCACCCGGAGGAAGCACGAGGGCTGGGATACTGCCTGGTTACCCAAGCCTAGACAGGGGAAGTCGAGATGCAGAGGTTGGGTTCGAACCATGGATCTCTTCGGTCGTAAATTCGCGCTCTAACCACTGACCCATATCGCCTGCACATGAGAAGCATGAGAATATTCATCTTAGCTTCTGTATATACAGTGGTCACTCATCGGACTATCTTACTGAAGCTTACGTACTGCTTCAGCAAGTAATTGGTTCGCCTGAATTATGATCCCTGATATACACCAAAGCATTTTCACTGGGGCGTAATCGATCGTTCCAATCTGGGTTACCGTGTGCCCCCTAGTCGTGCTAACCTTGAAGTTGAAAGTCACCTTGGCAGCAGACTGATGCAGGATAAAGCATTAATAAGCGTGAAAGACGCGATAATGGCCCCGCCATTTAACTATCGAAATCAGTTCATTGTCACGGACGGTGAGTCGATGACTGCGCATGTTTTAGCCAGTAGACAAAACCTGGAAAGGCATTAGATAGTCACTCAAGCACTATCTACTCGACTCAACCGCGGAGCTAGCTCAGCCCGTACGACTGAGTGCAAAATCAGTTAATACCTACTCCCCTCAAGACAGGTCGGACAGAAGCACCTCCGTAACTGTCAGATAACGTGTTACGTATGACCTAAAACGGTGCTCGATATTAAAACGCACAAGAATCTAAACGATCAATTGAGCTGCGTGGTGAACTACTTCAGGTAAGCAAACTACACTCATTCGCATGCAAATTTTGTTTTAACGGAGACTCACCTGGACTCACCCAGCTCAGTATATCGTTTTAAGCTTAAAAACATCATAAACGAGAGGTTCAGCTGGGTTCCAGATGAGTCTCCCGTCAGAACCAAATTGGTATGCAAATGAATGTGTTTCGCTACTTTCGTGCAATTCGGCTTCAAGTAGAACGTAAGGTTGACATATTCTCGGGGACTGCGCCTAACTGATAAGCCCGAAACAGGAGGGCGAAACCGGTCATGGGTTTTCAACAACCTCATGAGTAGTTCACACTTTAGGTAAGACTTGGCGCTCGTAATTCGAAAGTCCATGGTGGCGGAACGCCTTTGGTGATGTGGTCGAATAAACCAACCGATCAGGTGCATGTTCAGATCCCCATTGAAACATGCAGCCTGGTCTAATGTGCATTTTGGTGGTGAATGGTTTTGGTACAATTTTTGGAGAATAGTGGTGTACTACGAACGGCCATGACTTCTGTTTGCATTTGTGTTGTGTGTCAGTTAATCTAAGGAAAGGGCACGATCAGCGCGGTTTGCGTCACTGCAGCGCTCGAAAACGTTGGTGCCTGGACGATGCGAATCCTTGTCACGGGAGTGAACAGGAATGATCGCAGGTGATCGATCACCATTGTATATATTGCGTTTTTAACGAATGTCCCGGACCTGATGGTGCACTACAAAGCTGGCCGGAGGCAGACACATGGCAAAAACCTCGGAATAGTTAAATTCTCCTCATTTATATTTATTCACCAAGTAGAATCGTCGTAAAGATATCGGGTTTGGCTGATCTCAACCGAAGCGCCGCCAGCAACCGGTTAAAGTCAGCCACCCATATTTACGGAATTTCAGAGTAGGTTGCTGTTATCTACTGAGCGAGGTGGCTCAGTGGTTAGAGCACGAATTTACTGACCGGAGGCCCGTGGTTCGAACCCGACCCCTGCATCTCGACTTCCCTGTTTAGGCTTGGGCAACGTGGCAGTATCCCAGCCCTCGTGCCTCCTTCGGGTGGCATGGCAGTTATGCACCAAAGCGGTGCTACAGCTGAACGACTATATTTTCCTATCTACCGAGCAGTGTAAAAACCTGGTACAATTTGTACTTTGTTTTCAGGTTGAGCAGTTAATTAAATTATGGTAAGACCTAATTACATCTACGCAATAGTGCTAGTTCTGTCCGACTAACCGCATCACATATGTGTGCATTCTACAGACATTCTAGAACGAGAAACCAGGCGATATTCCGACCTCTGTCTAACAGTTGTGTGCCTTTCACCCGGCTAATTTCGGAACACACCGCTTAGTACTCATCAGATCCACAGTGAGGATTGATGAGTAGCTGGTTGAAAACGCTGACCATTCACCACCGTTCGTCGTCTTTGCTTACCCGTACTCGGGAGTACAACTGTCCCGAGCAAAACCAGTCGACTCGACATTGATTTGACTGGCTAGCCTACCAATGTGGTAGGCGAACCGTCAGAAACAAGCCCAAAAGAACCAGCTGACTGATGAACCAACCTAAACAGGATTTCAGTCACCAACGTCCCGCCCCTTGGGATCCTGGTGCTGTCTCCTACGCGTCTCTAACAGCATGTAACTTATAGTAATGGCGATATCGTTAGTTCAGCTATATCGTCCTCTGACGCGTAGCCGCTCTGCAAACAACCGGAATACACTGAGAAGAGCTGATCAACACGGTCCCAAACTAAGAACTGCACACACCGGACTCTCATATTCACACTCCAGTCAAGGTATATATGATTATTCTCGATAGGTATTGTCGCATCCCCAGAACTGATGAATATCAATGAATGAGCACTTTATGTTACCACTCACGCAACATCCTTTATTATGGCGTTTAATTTCGTTGCAGCAGAGTGGGGAAAGTGCGTGTCTGCAGTTCTTACGACGAGAAAAGTGATAGAGAACTGTTCTGTTTCTCCATACCTGATTGTGAAGTTCACGTCATTTTGACTGTTTCAGATCATAGGTCTTTAAACGCTTTCACGACTAGAGACAGTAACTCTTTCGATGATTTACGTTCAGAGAACGAATCCCGGATTGGATGATTTCATACTTTCTCTCCGTCTACAATAGATAAACAATATTTCCGCGACCCAAGTAACAATCAGCTTTGAGGAGTATCTTTCGGGGTTTGGAGGTACGATCGAACTTCCTTTAGAGAGGTCTTCAAAGCAGTTTGGAAGCGAATTCGCCTTTGAGTACCTTTTTATTAGTGTGATTTCCAATAAATGGACTCAACACTAGGTCAACGACACGTTTATCGTCACCACCAGAGAAGATCGATAACTATCAGCGTTTCTGGGGTGGAAGGCGAGTTACGGTTGGGTTCACTTTTGACCGCTTCACCAATAATAGGGTAAATTTGATCTGACATCCTGTACTTCTGTTGTCTTGACTTTGTGTTTCATGATCTAAGAGATACATAGTTGCCCTATTTGATGTGATCTAGTGGTATTGGTGTCTTGGTTGCATTGGTCAACGCGCGTTCGTCTTCATTCAGTTCAAATCCTAGTTACCTCGAGCCTTAGACGGGATAAAAGTGATTGGCCATGGCTCCTGCAAGAACGGCCATCCTGTCTGAGGGTTTCGTCGCTAAACTGCTTGCTGCTGGAATATTTTGCTTTGCTATACAGTACTACTGATAAGCAAAACGGTCTCTGTGGCATTTCTAACACTACAGGAGTTGAACAGGTTACTCTGGTTACCACCATTGTGCTATCCAATACAACGCGACTGAAATGATTGATTTGTTGACCCAACTCGGCGGTTGGGTTAAGACCAGTAAACAACTCACTGCCTGATTCTCAAAGCAAACAGATGCGACTGAGATTTGTTTGCCTTCAGACATGTACGTGCCTAGCTCTGTATGCGTGCTCGTCCTCTCGGTGCTGGGGTAGTACTTGGTACCTCCCGCCCACGTAAACTCGTTCATTACTGGATTTGTGTGGGCAATCCAACTCAGCATGCCTTGGAAAAAAGTCAAAAACTGCAGGCTGTTTTGTGTTCTCCGTAGTGGTTTCATCGTGCACCTACGCATACACCCACGCGTCCGTTCTTAGAACGCGACTAGTCATGTTCATTGTCAACTGACATGTTTTCGTGTGACGGAGGTACAACTAACTTCATTGTACCTTCGCTGGTGAGTTAGGAGATTTGAACGTAGAACAGATACTTTGCAAATGATTCTGGAGTTAGATTAGGGTCTGACACGTACACCATTCTGTCGGTCGTTGTGTCGAGTGTTACAATCTGAACTTAGAAAGAACCAACCTCAAGCAAATGACTGCATTCCCCTTCTCCGAATTAATTAGAGGTAACTTACCCCCATAGTTGACCACTGTGTATTTTATGGGACCGAAATGCACCAAGATAATTCGGTAGTGTATGCAAAGCATTGTGAGAACTAAGCATTTTAATGCTCCTCATAGACTTCGTACTTTTCATCGACGATGTCAATGACACACTTGGCAACGTCCCAACCTACGATTTTATCGATCAGATCATTCAAACCCAAAGTGGACAGCTTTTCACAATGACACAAGTGGTGAAACACGCATTTTAAACGTGCGAGTACACTTAGCCGCAGACCGGCCCATGAATTAATCATACTATTTTTGTTCCAGTTGCTCGTCTAGCCTACAGTATGAGTGTTTGGTGTTATAAAGAGTTGGACTCATTTTCGAGAGCCTCGACCTGTGAAACTGACTAACGCCTTCATTGCTGTCAATTTTGACATTATTATTCTTTCCCTAAAAACTAGGTTAAATTGTGGGGCGTTGTATGTTTCAGCTTGTTTGAGGGACAATACTGTAACCTCGAAAGGAAATTTCCTTCAAGCATCACTTTTCAGGAGGAATTTTGTTCCATTTAACGGTTCGCAGAGCATCCATTTGCATTTACCATTTCCTCACATAGCAGCTCTTAGGTAGTTGTACGCACTGGTTGAACTGGACAATACAGATGAGTGATTTTGTAAACTTATTTCAAACTCTTTCGATCGATCAAGATCAGCTAACTGGTCTTGCGATTGGCTATCAGCCGTTAACTATTGCGACTGTAGAGGTGTCACTGAGATTTTCGCGAAAACAGTTGTCGTTATCAAGCGCACCCATAAAAACCAATTCCCAGTACAGGGACATTGCCGTAAAATTATTGTTGTTAGATGAGTGTGTTTTAATCATAATGGTGAATGGGCTCAGCCCATTTTCACAGCCAACAACCGCGACCCATCTATCCAATGCCGTAAAATAGTTGTAGGTGGACGGTGTCGCGATAACTGCTGCCTGGATTGTGTGCTGATGACAAACGACGTGCCAGTTGATCACATGTGGTAAGCACTTTTCCATCGCCCCCTCGCTTTCTCCGTCCTGCACAACGTTGTTCTGTCGTCCACTTAAGCTAGCGATCTTCTTTCACCCCTCGTCAACCAGCGACATCGACTCAGCTAAGAAACACGGCTGACTTGGGGCGTTCAAATGATCAGTTCGGATATTGGGTCCTGGTGTTTCAACCGGGTTGGAGGAATTTTGATGTCGCTGCCCCAATCAATCACAACAGGAGATTGCTTGAGGGTCACTCTGGCACAGATGACCACGTACCTGAAGAAGATCAGAAAGACCCTCTAACTTTTGGCAATGAATCAGACCAGGTCTGCAAGGCTTTGCGCCGATAACCCTATTCTCGATTTCGTATCTCTTACTGTGTCGATGTGACGCGGCTTCCATAGCGAATGCTACTTTCCCCCGCCCTTTTTATCCATTAAGTAAAGCGAGTGGATTATATAATAATATTTCCAAGACAGACATTTTTGGAGAGAAGTCACTTTTCTAGACAATCTACAGTAACCTTCTTCAGCATCCCTCAACTTAGAGAAGGGAGAGGCTACCAAGAGAAGAGACTTCTCCAGGAGGAGGTTACCGTAGTTAAGTCATCAGGCGGCAGGTTATGTAAGAAGTGTACTGCCTTCATATAAATGAGAGTAAAGTATAAGTAGTATATATGATTATATATGTATGTATATAAGCATAAATAAAATAAAGTACAAGATTAAAGTATAACATTCTGTGCTGCGTTGTCATTATGTAGTACATTGAGTGACGTAGTCACAAAGTGCAAGTACAATATATTCTCATTCTTACTAATTTCTCCACCTTCCTTTCTACATCATAGACCGACTCTGCAGTTATGCGGGCATGACTTCACCGGATACGGTGTACTGTGGAAGCGGGAGACATTGTTTAGCAATGCCGCGTTGCAGCTCACTTCAACATTCCCACCGGCTGGTTACCGAAAACCGGTGAACGAAAAGCGCTCTGGAACGCGGACCACAACAAGGGCGACACCGAACACCCATTCGGTCGCTGTCGACACCCCTGCGACCATCACCACACCCACTGCCCAGAAATCGAACATCATGGATGGAAACCAGTCCACTTCCACTCATCTGGTGACACCAATAACACCTATAACATTTGATCCAGATTTCTGTGAACCTCCTCTCTACCAACCCAAACCGAACGGCAGACCACGACCACCTCGATGGCAGCGTCGCCTACCGCGTATCTTATCAAGACTTTTCTACGGTGGTGGATGTACAGCCAACTGCTCACTGTTTCGTCGCTCTCTCCGACCCAAACCAGCTGTTTTGGTTTCTGAGACCCAGAGTTCCCGGGCAGCAGCAGAACATGTGTTCTCAGACGTGGGTTTCATCTACGATCCAGACATGCGTGCGGGGATCGGTGCGATGGCCGTGGCAGACTCTCTGTGTGGCAGTGGAAGTGGTGCCGGTTACTCTGGTGGAAGCACCGGATTTACTGGGAGCACCCTGTGTTCCTCGTTGTGTAGGCGAACACCGATTGTCATTGACGTGTACGTGGTCAATGATGATTTGTCCACCGTGCTTCCGCACTATTCATCCGCAGAACGCAATTCACCATCGGTTGAATAAAAAGACTGCAGATGGCGACCGGTTCTTGTCAGTTGTTGGGGACTGACAACAAGACGAAAGCATGGAACACTTGTCCGTACCTCCACATTGTTCGTCTGTATTTTATGGCTGTGTATGTAACCCCCTACTCATGCTCCTTCCCCGGTTACTTGTTGTGTTTTACATTCTACCGTTATTACCGCGCCATCCTGGGGCTGATTCTTCGGCGGTACTTGCTCTGCCCTCTTCCTATCCACACCCCCTCTCCTCAGCTCCGAGAGTAGGGTTCAGTGAAACGCGAAAAATGCTCTTTTATGTCCCCATTTTGCATTCTCTCTTGTTGATCATAAGAGCAGAAACCCCTTATAAATATTGTATTTAACTCACTCAGTCTTGGTTGCTATTTTAGGTGGTTGAGAATCGATATGTGGTTGGGAAGCACTTGTCAATTAATAATATAGATTCGAGTAAGCATAGCCATTACCGACCCTGAATTTGGTAGTCAGTGTGAAAGCCGAAGTTGGGTAATAGTTTGAGTGGCATCCCCTAATTAAGAAAAATCGTTCAGCTGTAACAACCTTTCAGTGCGTAGCTGCGACGCCATTCAAAGGAAGTACGAGGGATGGGTAATGCCAGGTTGCCTAGACAGGAGAAGTCGAAATGCAGAGGTTGGGTTCGAACCACGCGCTTTTCGGTCAATAAATTCCTCTCTATCCACCAAGCCTTATCGCAGTTCCCCTAATTAAGCATGTGTTTGTGATCATTCTCAGTTTCCTCTGAGTCGGACACAGCCTTTTGAGCAGTCCAGTGATAAATTTCTTAATGTACAGAGCTGAGAGATACGCCAGCTATTATACCAAGGAACTTGGCGTTCAAAGTCCAATCTCTCGTTTAGACAGTTGGATGGCCATGAACGCTGAGGAAGTATACTCATCGCTAAGTGAGGCCCCAAAAACCCTAATTAGTAGCCCGAAAGCCGATTTGAATCAATCTTCCGGTGTCAACGGGTAGGACGTGGACGCATAGTGATTTTCCAAAAAAGAACCTCTCCGGAGGGAAGTCAGTCCTGGTGAGACTCCACACGTGCGTTTTCTCACACATTTTCAGCGTAAATTCCTTATACAAAGGGAGTTCACCCTCCAAAGGGACAAGCAGGCCCTTTTCCAGCAGTGTCTTCTCTTCAAGTTTACTCTAAAACCAGCTTTAATGTGGCAAAATTTTGGAAAAAGTGTACACGACTGTGTTCACACTTGCACACTCAATGAGGCATCTCCAAATTTGGGTTCCAAACCAAGTGCACTCAGGGAAGTAGTCCTCCCTAAAACTTGACGTCCTTGACAAAATCGTCCGCTTTCCCGAGAAGGTAGTCTGTTTCTGCTTGATTTCGTGCCCGCGATCCGCGTGTGGTTTTGCGGAAGGGGACGAACACTAAAGATTTCTTCGAGCAACCGATTGCAATTAACTTTTTCAGAGGTAAACATTCTTGTTACCAGGGTTACTCGTCCGCACTTGAAGATTTGGGAGCTTCGGGAGTACTCATTTGAAGGGAGGGAAAAATTGATACGAAGATTACGAGACAGTGAGGATACTGAGGGTTCGGAAGGACAAAGTTATGTTGTTTAGCGGTCAAGCTTTCAACTTGGCACGCCTTGACGGGAGCTTTGCTCACATTTATGCTTTGCACAGGCTCAAGTCCAGAACGGCTATTTTCCACAAAATTTCCACAGAAGTTTCTCCATTCCAACTACCACTCAGCGCTAGACCAGGATCCCATCTCGTGTAGCCATGTGTCGGACTGAAATATATAGCTGACGTTCATTTGGATATACTTTCCTACGTTTTTGTTGTCATACCAACTGGATATCAGGGTTCACCTAACAACGAAATCATGGAGTGTCTCTATGCGAATGGGGGGGCAATGCATCTGTCAGCATAAAAATATGGTCAGACATCTGTTCTCACCTGTCGTAATAGTTATCGCCCAGGGCAGCAAACCACTTCGTGGAACTGTAGGTTAGCTGGGTTGAGAGCACAGGCATTCTCAAACCCTATCGAAAAGAATCACAGAAGGAAAATGCGCCATCGCTCTATTTTCAACTCATTGTCCTTGACAAATCTGTCAGACTCATCTTCCTGCCGCATTGTTCGAGTATACGCCCAAAAGTTATTGATTACCTTGGCTAGATTCCCAGAGATTAACGTTTCTAAGAAGGGAAGGAATATAAAGGAATTGAGTGGAAGGGCGGTAGTGGGTGATAGAAACGTGCAGACAGCTGTGGCTATTCGTGAGTGATCATCTCCCCGGTTGCTATCAAGAATTGGCAAGCGTGCAAAATCGAATTAACAGCTATTCTCTAAGACAGAGTTAAACTTTTAAAGAAAACATCATGGATACACTGCTCACATAGGGACTTTCCTTCCCAAAGGGATCATTCTGTTCTGGTCCGGCGAACTTTTCCCACTGAGTCGATGGACCAAATACCGAACCCACCAAGGAGGACAGGAGAGTCCGGAAATATCGACCCTGGCGGTACAGCCTATTGAGCTTGACAGCCGTACGCTGTCCGTACGAAGATTTTGGGGATGGACAAATTTCCCAGGTTTTCGCCAACCTTATGTTAGACTTGAATCAAAATCGGACAGGATTTGTCAGATACTCTCATTTGCGTACAACGAAAGGCTCAACTGAATCCCGCGAATCTCTCGTCTATAAATCAGTATAAAATTGAGCTAGTTTGTGCCATTTTGGAACATAGGCTGTGAATTACACACGACTGCCATACGGAAGTCAATCTCACTGGTTAGAATGCAGCTAACCATGGAAATGTGACCAATATGACAACCTTGGTGAAGAAATATCAGGATGCCCGGACAAACAACACAAAGGATGATGAGCAGCGAACGAGAGACAGAACTTTTATGGAGTGTTGCAGAGTAAAATTCGATAGTCTTTTTCCCTTCCCCCAACACTCTGGTAAGGCCACGCAGCCATAATCCTGCCATATCAAGAGAGAATCCCCCGAAAATTTGCTTCGAAACTTTAATAAGTCACTTTAGCACACATTCGCTGAGTGCGTGGTTAGCGTTTTTCTTAATGCTTTTCCTGTCTTAGTTAAAAACAGCCACTGGGTCCTCTGAGATTTCGAATGTCAGTAGACTCCAAAACGCCTCAATCGGATAGAGGTTAGCACTACAGGGTGGTCGGTACAGTTCCATGATGAGACGAGGCACAGTCCAACTCTTGTTGATGTGCGCCAGGGATGAGACACAACAATGTTCCACTATTCTCGAGAAATACACTCAATTTGGTTTTCACGAGGGACTCAACTGAATCTCTCGTTCATTTTATTATACAACTGAATGTGCTGCACACAGGCCACGTCGTGTTTCAGTTGGCACGATTTTCGAGATACCGCCGTATACTTTCATAACGGAAACTACTCACAAGGTTGCTGAAAATGTTCCACTATCCTTCTAAGGCTGGTCCGTGTTCTGGCCAGATGCTCACTCATCCATTCAACTAACTCCTTCAGTCAACTTCTGCCGGAATAGGTTTATCTGAATAGTCGCCGATTTGAGTAGAAGGAACCTGATGATCACCAAATCAAGTTTTGACGGTAACGACGTGGACAGATCCGGAAAGGCTGAGTCATAGGAGCATTTACCGGGACTCATCAGTTACTGCACTTATACCAGGTTTGACAGTGGATTTAGAGGGCACGACTAGAAGTCTCGCAGCAATCGGGTTTGGAATGTGCCATAAATACACACTTTTTTGGCTTAAAAGTGTTGCAATAGCTCCTTCGTTGGAAAGGTTGGCAAAGTCGTTTCAAATCTCCAAACTTTCATTGGCGTACTAGGACTTGGTGGCCGATTTTTAGTGGCTCAGGTAGAAACGCACGCGCGTACACCGCAACTTGTGCCACTAGAAATGCTATATATATATATATATATATATCACGTGCATGTTAGAGTAGGATTGTGCAGCTGCGTGAGCGCTGGCATCTAGATACAGTGTTTTGGCCTGTAAACGCCTGTACCAGTGACGGAATTTCTTCAGCTAACCGCTTCCGGCAATTTTGCTCTAACTAGGCTGATAAAACTTTGGTACAGTTTCTCTATCTACCTCGTTGACCGGAATTAAATGGCTTCTGGAATGGTATCGTCCTTAATGAGTACCAGTCAGAACGTCTCCAAACCTCCGTCCGGATAACTGCCTCGTTGTTCGGCTCAAATCCTATTCTGTCGAGCTTCGTCTGACAAGCCTGTCTTCCAGGGGTTTTACGAAACGAGGACAGATGATGAAGACTACTCTTGACTAGACCACATCGATGGTTTATTTGAAGTTTTTTCTGCCAAAGTTTCACTGGCTGATTCATTTTCGAAAGACAGTCTTCGGTGAAATGTTTTCCACAGTGTGCGTAATATGCTCAATGAATCTGATTGCCCATGGGTCTCCCGAATTCCGTCT
This sequence comes from Opisthorchis viverrini, assembly GCF_000715545.1. NCBI lineage: Eukaryota > Metazoa > Platyhelminthes > Trematoda > Opisthorchiida > Opisthorchiidae > Opisthorchis > Opisthorchis viverrini. Next base: position 2,219,570 of record NW_008751661.1, read on the forward strand.
GGATATGCGCTTCCGTTCAACCTGTTCAACCACTTCTTCAACTAGAGTATCTTGCCTGATCGGAACTAATAGATGTTTTAGCGTTTCTTTTCCTCAGCACCCGTGGACGTAAAACGCGGGGCATATAGGTGATGAATGGAAACGGTGTTGAACAGACACTGATAGGTTGATTTGGCCAGAGTAATCAACTTGTTTGCTTCAACTGTTTGCGTGCACATAACCGAAGTCGGCTTGATTTGATCTGTAGTGTTCCGCTTGCTCGATAAAACCTTGTGTTGTACAGCAAGATTTAGAATGAAACCACCGAGTCTGTCCACTGACCAATACCTAACAACTATCTGGCTATTCACGACGCAGGTTTGCGACATAACCTCTGACCCGACGGTCCTCCTGACAAATCTGGATTGAATACTTCGGACTGTGACAGCTTTCACTGCTATTTGACTGCGACCGAGAGATGTAAAAATTTCGGGTGTAATTTAAGCAGCATTTCCTATTATGTGCCTGCGTGGGTTGGTGAATACCAGGAGGTTACCTTTTTTGGCAGGTGCTCTAGCGGGTCTTAATACTAGTGTGAAATAAATTTCTTGCCTACTCCCTGTAACGCGTTCGTAGGTTGCTCAGACATTGTTACCAACATTTGTTCATATGGCCTAGTACATTGAACATCGATCATTTGATCAACGAGTGGGAGCAATTAGAGCCGCTTGAAGGTGGTAAAACAATCGTAGATTGCTAACAAAACGGATCGCCTGATCGGAGAACAAGGACTTTCAAAACGCGACCTTCTTGAGTGACCCCTAAAAAGAAATGAGCCAGAAAAAGCTTCGAGACAAGTTATCCAGAGAGTAATCTCTCAGCTGTAACACTTTCCAGTGCCTAGCTGCCATGCCACCCGAATTTTGCACGAGGGCTGGGATACTGCCACTTTGCCCAAGCCTAGACAGGGGAAGTCGAGAGGCAGAGGTCGGGTTCGAACTACGGGCCTTCCAGCAGTCAAATCGCACTCTAACCACTTGAGCCATCTCATCCAAAGGGTAAGGAGGGATTGATGAATCAAGTAGAAAGTCACACTGTTTGGAGTAATACACACAAACACACAAACAACGCAAGGACCGACGTGCCTGCATGAAACTCTAGCAGATAATATGCCTTCCGCGTTCCTGTGTGAATGATAGACGGTCCCCTCTGTCTACGGGGAGGTATCACGGTTGAGGCTTACACGAACCTTATGTGGTTCGGTGTGACAGACAAGTTGACCAATTGACGACTGATCGGCCAGTATTTAGCTGCAGTCTCCTAAATGCCAAATAAACGGATATCCGCAGCATTTATTCTCCGTGCCTACAAAATGGATGTAGTTTTTCAATTTTTTCTCCCTCCGTAGTGTGATATTCTGTTGATGAACATCGGAACTGACAACCCAGAGAGAGTCGGCAAGCGCTAAACGACTATTCACGCTACGTCATAACACTGTCATGATGGAGACCATTTATTCTACAAATAGAATATTTAACTTTGGTCGGCGATCAAACCCGTAAATATAACAGTTGTCACCGTACACAATGGACATTTGAAGTTAACGAAACAGGAGTGGTGAATAGTTCTGGCAACAGCGGTCGCCTTACCACCACGTTGCGTTTCCTTGTAGGGCCAGTACTGATAAGCGGTCACCTCAGCATCCAACCGATTTATTAGTTGTGAGACGTTGAACTCAAAAGCCCCGAAACCTGCTTACACACCTAATAGGTGCTCCGATTCCCGTATCGTGTCACAGCTAACTGCTTCGTCGTTGACGTACTGCAACCCAGAGCCATTAGGAGACATCTGAATATGGCAGGAACAGAGGCATTCTAGCTCAAAAGTGAAGTTCAGTTGCAGTGCATAGTCTAGAAGACTTGTATGGCGTGTTTTAGCTTTGTTAGTAGTCATCAGTAGTGTCCATATGAGCCCCTAGAAAGATTTAAACCCAGAATCCTGGACACAACATCGATCGCACTGTTGTGGGATCAGTTCAATCCCGCGGTTCATGTGCTGACTGGTTCTTCGGATGAAGACAGCTCATATGGGTAGTCACAGGGCTTTGTGTTTTGCTGTTTTTCTTATTCCCGGAATTCGTGAGTAAGCATAGCCATTACCGACCCTGAATTTGGTAGTCAGTGTGAAAGCCGAAGTTGGGTAATAGTTTGAGTGGCATCCCCTAATTAAGAAAAATCGTTCAGCTGTAACAACCTTTCAGTGCGTAGCTGCGACGCCATTCAAAGGAAGTACGAGGGATGGGTAATGCCAGGTTGCCTAGACAGCAGAAGTCGAAATGCAGAGGTTGGGTTCGAACCACGCGCTTTTCGGTCAATAAATTCCTCTCTATCCACCAAGCCTTATCGCAGTTCCCCTAATTAAGCATGTGTTTGTGATCATTCTCAGTTTCCTCTGAGTCGGACACAGCCTTTTGAGCAGTCCAGTGATAAATTTCTTAATGTACAGAGCTGAGAGATACGCCAGCTATTATACCAAGGAACTTGGCGTTCAAAGTCCAATCTCTCGTTTAGACAGTTGGATGGCCATGAACGCTGAGGAAGTATACTCATCGCTAAGTGAGGCCCCAAAAACCCTAATTAGTAGCCCGAAAGCCGATTTGAATCAATCTTCCGGTGTCAACGGGTAGGACGTGGACGCATAGTGATTTTCCAAAAAAGAACCTCTCCGGAGGGAAGTCAGTCCTGGTGAGACTCCACACGTGCGTTTTCTCACACATTTTCAGCGTAAATTCCTTATACAAAGGGAGTTCACCCTCCAAAGGGACAAGCAGGCCCTTTTCCAGCAGTGTCTTCTCTTCAAGTTTACTCTAAAACCAGCTTTAATGTGGCAAAATTTTGGAAAAAGTGTACACGACTGTGTTCACACTTGCACACTCAATGAGGCATCTCCAAATTTGGGTTCCAAACCAAGTGCACTCAGGGAAGTAGTCCTCCCTAAAACTTGACGTCCTTGACAAAATCGTCCGCTTTCCCGAGAAGGTAGTCTGTTTCTGCTTGATTTCGTGCCCGCGATCCGCGTGTGGTTTTGCGGAAGGGGACGAACACTAAAGATTTCTTCGAGCAACCGATTGCAATTAACTTTTTCAGAGGTAAACATTCTTGTTACCAGGGTTACTCGTCCGCACTTGAAGATTTGGGAGCTTCGGGAGTACTCATTTGAAGGGAGGGAAAAATTGATACGAAGATTACGAGACAGTGAGGATACTGAGGGTTCGGAAGGACAAAGTTATGTTGTTTAGCGGTCAAGCTTTCAACTTGGCACGCCTTGACGGGAGCTTTGCTCACATTTATGCTTTGCACAGGCTCAAGTCCAGAACGGCTATTTTCCACAAAATTTCCACAGAAGTTTCTCCATTCCAACTACCACTCAGCGCTAGACCAGGATCCCATCTCGTGTAGCCATGTGTCGGACTGAAATATATAGCTGACGTTCATTTGGATATACTTTCCTACGTTTTTGTTGTCATACCAACTGGATATCAGGGTTCACCTAACAACGAAATCATGGAGTGTCTCTATGCGAATGGGGGGGCAATGCATCTGTCAGCATAAAAATATGGTCAGACATCTGTTCTCACCTGTCGTAATAGTTATCGCCCAGGGCAGCAAACCACTTCGTGGAACTGTAGGTTAGCTGGGTTGAGAGCACAGGCATTCTCAAACCCTATCGAAAAGAATCACAGAAGGAAAATGCGCCATCGCTCTATTTTCAACTCATTGTCCTTGACAAATCTGTCAGACTCATCTTCCTGCCGCATTGTTCGAGTATACGCCCAAAAGTTATTGATTACCTTGGCTAGATTCCCAGAGATTAACGTTTCTAAGAAGGGAAGGAATATAAAGGAATTGAGTGGAAGGGCGGTAGTGGGTGATAGAAACGTGCAGACAGCTGTGGCTATTCGTGAGTGATCATCTCCCCGGTTGCTATCAAGAATTGGCAAGCGTGCAAAATCGAATTAACAGCTATTCTCTAAGACAGAGTTAAACTTTTAAAGAAAACATCATGGATACACTGCTCACATAGGGACTTTCCTTCCCAAAGGGATCATTCTGTTCTGGTCCGGCGAACTTTTCCCACTGAGTCGATGGACCAAATACCGAACCCACCAAGGAGGACAGGAGAGTCCGGAAATATCGACCCTGGCGGTACAGCCTATTGAGCTTGACAGCCGTACGCTGTCCGTACGAAGATTTTGGGGATGGACAAATTTCCCAGGTTTTCGCCAACCTTATGTTAGACTTGAATCAAAATCGGACAGGATTTGTCAGATACTCTCATTTGCGTACAACGAAAGGCTCAACTGAATCCCGCGAATCTCTCGTCTATAAATCAGTATAAAATTGAGCTAGTTTGTGCCATTTTGGAACATAGGCTGTGAATTACACACGACTGCCATACGGAAGTCAATCTCACTGGTTAGAATGCAGCTAACCATGGAAATGTGACCAATATGACAACCTTGGTGAAGAAATATCAGGATGCCCGGACAAACAACACAAAGGATGATGAGCAGCGAACGAGAGACAGAACTTTTATGGAGTGTTGCAGAGTAAAATTCGATAGTCTTTTTCCCTTCCCCCAACACTCTGGTAAGGCCACGCAGCCATAATCCTGCCATATCAAGAGAGAATCCCCCGAAAATTTGCTTCGAAACTTTAATAAGTCACTTTAGCACACATTCGCTGAGTGCGTGGTTAGCGTTTTTCTTAATGCTTTTCCTGTCTTAGTTAAAAACAGCCACTGGGTCCTCTGAGATTTCGAATGTCAGTAGACTCCAAAACGCCTCAATCGGATAGAGGTTAGCACTACAGGGTGGTCGGTACAGTTCCATGATGAGACGAGGCACAGTCCAACTCTTGTTGATGTGCGCCAGGGATGAGACACAACAATGTTCCACTATTCTCGAGAAATACACTCAATTTGGTTTTCACGAGGGACTCAACTGAATCTCTCGTTCATTTTATTATACAACTGAATGTGCTGCACACAGGCCACGTCGTGTTTCAGTTGGCACGATTTTCGAGATACCGCCGTATACTTTCATAACGGAAACTACTCACAAGGTTGCTGAAAATGTTCCACTATCCTTCTAAGGCTGGTCCGTGTTCTGGCCAGATGCTCACTCATCCATTCAACTAACTCCTTCAGTCAACTTCTGCCGGAATAGGTTTATCTGAATAGTCGCCGATTTGAGTAGAAGGAACCTGATGATCACCAAATCAAGTTTTGACGGTAACGACGTGGACAGATCCGGAAAGGCTGAGTCATAGGAGCATTTACCGGGACTCATCAGTTACTGCACTTATACCAGGTTTGACAGTGGATTTAGAGGGCACGACTAGAAGTCTCGCAGCAATCGGGTTTGGAATGTGCCATAAATACACACTTTTTTGGCTTAAAAGTGTTGCAATAGCTCCTTCGTTGGAAAGGTTGGCAAAGTCGTTTCAAATCTCCAAACTTTCATTGGCGTACTAGGACTTGGTGGCCGATTTTTAGTGGCTCAGGTAGAAACGCACGCGCGTACACCGCAACTTGTGCCACTAGAAATGCTATATATATATATATATATATATCACGTGCATGTTAGAGTAGGATTGTGCAGCTGCGTGAGCGCTGGCATCTAGATACAGTGTTTTGGCCTGTAAACGCCTGTACCAGTGACGGAATTTCTTCAGCTAACCGCTTCCGGCAATTTTGCTCTAACTAGGCTGATAAAACTTTGGTACAGTTTCTCTATCTACCTCGTTGACCGGAATTAAATGGCTTCTGGAATGGTATCGTCCTTAATGAGTACCAGTCAGAACGTCTCCAAACCTCCGTCCGGATAACTGCCTCGTTGTTCGGCTCAAATCCTATTCTGTCGAGCTTCGTCTGACAAGCCTGTCTTCCAGGGGTTTTACGAAACGAGGACAGATGATGAAGACTACTCTTGACTAGACCACATCGATGGTTTATTTGAAGTTTTTTCTGCCAAAGTTTCACTGGCTGATTCATTTTCGAAAGACAGTCTTCGGTGAAATGTTTTCCACAGTGTACGTAATATGCTCAATGAATCTGATTGCCCATGGGTCTCCCGAATTCCGTCTGGATATGCGCTTCCGTTCAACCTGTTCAACCACTTCTTCAACTAGAGTATCTTGCCTGATCGGAACTAATAGATGTTTTAGCGTTTCTTTTCCTCAGCACCCGTGGACGTAAAACGCGGGGCATATAGGTGATGAATGGAAACGGTGTTGAACAGACACTGATAGGTTGATTTGGCCAGAGTAATCAACTTGTTTGCTTCAACTGTTTGCGTGCACATAACCGAAGTCGGCTTGATTTGATCTGTAGTGTTCCGCTTGCTCGATAAAACCTTGTGTTGTACAGCAAGATTTAGAATGAAACCACCGAGTCTGTCCACTGACCAATACCTAACAACTATCTGGCTATTCACGACGCAGGTTTGCGACATAACCTCTGACCCGACGGTCCTCCTGACAAATCTGGATTGAATACTTCGGACTGTGACAGCTTTCACTGCTATTTGACTGCGACCGAGAGATGTAAAAATTTCGGGTGTAATTTAAGCAGCATTTCCTATTATGTGCCTGCGTGGGTTGGTGAATACCAGGAGGTTACCTTTTTTGGCAGGTGCTCTAGCGGGTCTTAATACTAGTGTGAAATAAATTTCTTGCCTACTCCCTGTAACGCGTTCGTAGGTTGCTCAGACATTGTTACCAACATTTGTTCATATGGCCTAGTACATTGAACATCGATCATTTGATCAACGAGTGGGAGCAATTAGAGCCGCTTGAAGGTGGTAAAACAATCGTAGATTGCTAACAAAACGGATCGCCTGATCGGAGAACAAGGACTTTCAAAACGCGACCTTCTTGAGAGACCCCTAAAAAGAAATGAGCCAGAAAAAGCTTCGAGACAAGTTATCCAGAGAGTAATCTCTCAGCTGTAACACTTTCCAGTGCCTAGCTGCCATGCCACCCGAATTTTGCACGAGGGCTGGGATACTGCCACTTTGGCCCAAGCCTGACAGGGGAAGTCGAGAGGCAGAGGTCGGGTTCGAACTACGGGCCTTCCAGCAGTCAAATCGCACTCTAACCACTTGAGCCATCTCATCCAAAGGGTAAGGAGGGATTGATGAATCAAGTAGAAAGTCACACTGTTTGGAGTAATACACACACACACACAAACAACGCAAGGACCGACGTGACTGCATGAAACTCTAGCAGATAATATGCCTTCCGCGTTCCTGTGTGAATGATAGACGGTCCCCTCTGTCTACGGGGAGGTATCACGGTTGAGGCACGTGCCTGCATGAAACTCTAGCAGATAATATGCCTTCCGCGTTCCTGTGTGAATGATAGACGGTCCCCTCTGTCTACGGGGAGGTATCACGGTTGAGGCTTACACGAACCTTATGTGGTTCGGTGTGACAGACAAGTTGACCAATTGACGACTGATCGGCCAGTATTTAGCTGCAGTCTCCTAAATGCCAAATAAACGGATATCCGCAGCATTTATTCTCCGTGCCTACAAAATGGATGTAGTTTTTCAATTTTTTCTCCCTCCGTAGTGTGATATTCTGTTGATGAACATCGGAACTGACAACCCAGAGAGAGTCGGCAAGCGCTAAACGACTATTCACGCTACGTCATAACACTGTCATGATGGAGACCATTTATTCTACAAATAGAATATTTAACTTTGGTCGGCGATCAAACCCGTAAATATAACAGTTGTCACCGTACACAATGGACATTTGAAGTTAACGAAACAGGAGTGGTGAATAGTTCTGGCAACAGCGGTCGCCTTACCACCACGTTGCGTTTCCTTGTAGGGCCAGTACTGATAAGCGGTCACCTCAGCATCCAACCGATTTATTAGTTGTGAGACGTTGAACTCAAAAGCCCCGAAACCTGCTTACACACCTAATAGGTGCTCCGATTCCCGTATCGTGTCACAGCTAACTGCTTCGTCGTTGACGTACTGCAACCCAGAGCCATTAGGAGACATCTGAATATGGCAGGAACAGAGGCATTCTAGCTCAAAAGTGAAGTTCAGTTGCAGTGCATAGTCTAGAAGACTTGTATGGCGTGTTTTAGCTTTGTTAGTAGTCATCAGTAGTGTCCATATGAGCCCCTAGAAAGATTTAAACCCAGAATCCTGGACACAACATCGATCGCACTGTTGTGGGATCAGTTCAATCCCGCGGTTCATGTGCTGACTGGTTCTTCGGATGAAGACAGCTCATATGGGTAGTCACAGGGCTTTGTGTTTTGCTGTTTTTCTTATTCCCGGAATTCGTATTTCGTCGCATCTGTTCACATCCGTCTTTAGGGTCCCCTTATTTTCAGTTGGATTAAGGCGAGGGACATCAGACTCCTTGTAGGGTGGGACGAGGAACGCGCATATTATCAGCCCCGAGAATTATTGGCGTTATCAAATGTAAATACCCTTTACTCCTGAACAGTTGTTTTCAGGAAGTGTATAGGAAATGAAGATCGGTCGAAGAAAGGGGAGAAACGCGGATGACATAGGCAAACGACCAGTGTAATTGATTGTTTTTCACCCTATAACTTATGTTTAGTGACCTCTATCCTAATATACTGCACTCCGAAGACACTCACTTGGTAAGCGGTTCTCACTTTAGCTTTCGTGATATGTACTACTAAACGGATAAATATCTCAAGGCCATTCATTGAGAGTGCTACAGGACATATACTGGTCTCGAGTGAAGCGGGATGGAATAGACAAAATATTCCCCAAAGGGAGAACGAATCAAAGCCATTTTAAAGTAGCTTAAGCAACAAGACGGAGCAATATCCCGCGTAAACCGTTTGCCACAATTAACGAAAGCAGTATGCGATCCTGATTAGTCCGCCTGGGACTCTCCCCAAGACACAATAGTGTGATCAATCAGTTCTAGTTAGCTTGTTTAATAGCCACACGGCGTACAACGTTTAGTAAGCACGTCGGTTAAGACGGGGAGAATTCGAAACAGAAAACTACAGTAAACCACGATGGATGGAATTGTCCTCAAATTGCTTTATTGTGGGTCGGGATATGTAGTGTTCACATTCAGATCACTCTCGTTTGGACAATTGTCCTCCTGTGTTGGCGTAATTATTCTGGTGAGTCTCCGCTCTGCTCTACCCCCCTTTGATGCGTCTTCAAATTAATTTGTCTATGCGTCATTATTTCACTCTGATCTGAGCTTCGATACTGTGCATTTCAGTAGCCTTACATTGATAGTTTTTCTGCAAACTTCAATGCTTCACGTCAAACAGTGACTCATTACGAGTATTGTTAGGGGTGAAAGTAGAGGTGGATCTCATGACACGATGGCATTTAGACACAGTTTTTGAGAGGAAAACCAACACTCTTTCAAAAACACAACCCATACATTTAATCTCCTGACAGAGCTCTCAATGTTTACCGTAACTGGCAGATCCCTGTGATATTTACCACCAACGCACCTGCCAGTAGGACCAAGCACACCTGCCAGAGGAAGTAAGCACACCTGGTTTTCACCTGTCACCTGCTGCGTTTATAATCGGATTATCTTAGACTGGGACAAGTTGACAGCTCTCGTATCTCGGGGTAATTTGTTTGTTCCTTCTGCTATCAATCCTATGCTTGGTGGTCTCCAAAGGTAATGACCGGGTGTGGTTCAGGCAAGAACTCTCGGAGCCTCGTTAAATGAACCAACGAAATACGACGAAGATTGGGAATCCAGATGTAGATGCTCGCTAGAAAGGTTCACTGCATGAGCCCATTTAAATACGGAAATGGCCCGTAACTGACAGAGCTGTGCAATGCATTGTCGCCATGGCATATCCACAGTACGCGGTCACATTTGTCACACCAACGCAATGTTTCATTCTGGTCAGTTGGAACGGTTTTGAAAAGGAATGTTCTCATTTTTCACTACACTACACCACTACACTACTCGTACTGATGCTAAAAAGTGTTTGACAACGCACGACCGGTACTTTCCGACACCGGTGGGCGTCTTCCCCAATTATGGGTTAATCATGATGATGATGATGATGATGATGATGATGATGATGATGATGATGATGATGATGATGATGATGATGATGAGGTTGATGGTGGTGCTCACGATGATAATGACGCCGACAAGATTTACAAGTTTGAAACTTAGCAGAACTAACAAGGATTACCGGATGGTCCACAATGTGAATGTGTGGTTCACGCTACTCACTGATAAGTTAGTTTTTGAGCTCAACAGTGGCACATCAATTCTGCCCACTTAGCTAGAGACCAATCCAGAAGCATTGGATGCATGCGGGACATTTCAAGGTACGAGGCCAACGGTGTGAGCTAGCATAATAGACATGCGATTTCCCGGTTTCCAATTTCTGGACGAGTTAGTATGGAGGTGGGGCTTTCTCGTATAATGTACTTGGTTTTCGCAGTCATCTGCGTAGCGAATCGGTCGACATGGACCCAGAAAGGAAGCAAAACCAAACTTTATTGGCTGGGCTTACTTTAACACGAACGTCTTGAGGAAGGAACACTCTAACCGGTTTAAGACGTGTGTTAACTCAATCGTTCTAATGCTGTGAGTGGAAGGATCGAATAACAAATGATATAGCGATATCCGTACAAAGAGCCTTTTGTAGTCAGTAAACCGGAGTAGTGAGAAATCTGCCTACAGTGTGAAGCAGTTGATACCGTCAAGGTTGTTTGTTACACTAAGTTCTCGGAAACTCATGAACCTTCCTTTCACCAAACATAGAGTCTGAACCTATTCACGGAGTCGTAATTTTTGATGGCGACCATACTTGATTCGTAGGTTCCAGCACCGAACTATCCACTATCCGCGCTGCTTTGTGTGATGGTCACCTCCGTCAGAAGCGTGATGTTAGTGTGGGGGCTGAACGGAGGTTCTGTACCGTTTCCGTACATCCACTACCAACCAGTGGTTATTGCTTTGTGTGATAGTCACCTCCGTCAGAAGTGCGATGTTAGTGTGTGGGCTAAGCGGAGGTTCTGCGCCGTTTCGGTACATCCACTACCAACCAGTGGTTATGCCCCCTGATGGTTGCACGTGGATGTCAAAGGACTAAGAGAACGGCAGTGACCCGGATTCGTTTACTTTGATCCTTAGCTAAGCTCGCGGTTATTCATTGTTTGTTTGAATTGAAACAGATTTTACACATCGGTACTCAATTTTGCACAAAATTGTTCCGCGTTTGAGATGATCAACAGATGCTATGTGAAGGATCACAGGAGAGAAAATTGGCGCCCCAACAGATTTGCTGGAAACATGCTCCATCCGTCGTGGCTCAACACAATGGTCTCAAAGCTGCTCTGCCCTAATTAGTCGGATTTCCAAGCTCTGCATCCCATGCGAATGTCTAACAACCTAACCGGATGTGATCGATTGCGCCAATACGTCCTGAGAAGTGCACCAGATAGAACCAGCACTTGCGATCTCGCCCATCTGTCACAAGGCCCTGAAAATTGTCAGACTTGATATCGTGCCAACTGTTACTGGGCTTGCACGGAACAGTTGCGCAACGTAGCCAGCTACATAACAGAATACAGTTCATATTCAATTCCACAGAAGGAAGTCAAGGAACATTGCGCAACTGTTGCATTCAAGGCGAGAAACAGTGTGAGCCTTATGGATCTCTAGAGAGCTCCGGTGTCAGGAACGTCGGATCCCTGAAAATAACCCCAGAATTCCCGAAACCTACTCCACCAGAATCGCATTAGGGAAGTCATCAAGCATTCAGGCCAGTCAAAAAGTTAATCAATATAGCAATGACCGACAATGATGAGCGTTCAGGCGTGCCATAGAAGCACGGCCGACAATGATGGGTGTTGACCCAACGCCGATCAGACAGCTTGGATCACGGTCGAAAGCCCGTTTCAAATACGGCGAGGCCCCTAGTAACTTATGCACTCGCTTGTTCGCAATAAAGCTGTTTTACTTCTTGTTGGTGGGGCTTTTTCGCTACATTGGGGCACTCGAGTGAGGACAGCAGTAAGTTATAACATCCTGGTTCACAACCATCCGATCTGCAGTTGAACACTGTTACTTTTGGGGTGGCTGTCTAGGCGTCAATTTCATTTGCACTTCGACAGCACCAGTCATCTAAAGGTGACAGTCATTTCGACAAATACTTTTATTTGCATCAGAATGTAGTATTGACAGGAGACTCAACTCAATCCAGGTGAATCTCTCGTTTATGATGGTCTGCTTAAAGAAGGCCGGAACCGGTTGTAAGCCGTCGAAGAGTTTCCAGCAATCTTATGCGTAGTGTTTTACGTCCAAACAACATCCTTTTGTGATATCCGGAATATCGTACCGACTGAAATATGGGACATCCTGGCTCAGCACAATCAGTGGGAGCGGACCATTGTAAACGAGAGATTCGGTCGGGTTTCCTGTCAAAATTAAATTGACTGCAACTTAAAGTATTTGTCGAAAACTATTCGGTTTGCGCTTACCTAATAAGCGCAAAAAGGAATGCTGAAACAGGTTGTGAGCCATCGAAGAGTTTTCGTCAACCTTATGAGTAGTGTGTTGTTGTTTCTATACAAGGCGCACGAATCACTTTGTCGGTGTGGCTTACATTAAGCAATGTTGACGAAATGTGATCGGATCTCGATATTGAACGGAGGTAACTCTAAATTTCACTTTATCATCGTTAATTGGTGGTTATTCTCAGTGTCAAGCATCCAATATTAGGCAGACCCCTTACTGCAAGCAACTGAATGACTTCAAGACACTTTGGTGTATCTTATGTTCAATGGTTCCACGATGCGCTTATCCTGATCGTTCTCTAAATAACGGACAACTTGACAAAACACTACGCATATGGTTTCTGAAAACCCTTAGACAGCTTGGTTTCAACTGAAGAATGTTGTAAACGATAGATTCGGCTGGAATTCAACTGAGTCTCCCATCAAAGCCAAGTGAGCGTACAAATGAGCGTACCCCACAGATAAACCTAATATTTCCCAGTTGAAGCGCTAGTTGAAGTGCAGCCGGTCTGCATGCCATCATCCTCGTCATGCCCAGCGTCGTCGTCATCATCATCGTCATCAACATCAGTAGTGACACTTGCGCTATATCGCTATACAACCACAAAGCTTATCTAATTGCATTCGAAGCCTTATATCGAAAAAAAAGAGAAAACAGTGGATGACTAACAGGGCTTGATAATGGCCTATCTCAAGCGTTCTGATGTATCTGCACCTCCATGCATTCAGAATAAAGGTTGAAACAAGATGAAGGACAGATATTTTAGCTGACAAACACACATTGAAGCTGCTGAATGCAGTAGAGCGAGCAAAAGTCAAAACCACTCAGCTGTAGCACACAAGGGTTGGGATACTGCCAGACTGCCCGAGCCCAGACTGGAGCAGTCGTGATGCTGGGGTTAGGTTCGAACGATGCAGCCTCCGATTGCACCTTAACCACTGAACTATCCCGAAATCGCGAGCAGAGTTTTCAGGTATCACTTGCGACTGAAGGAGGTTAATACTAGGGCTGTAGACGTGATTCAGTGCCAGTGTTACTAAACTAGCGAACGACTAGCTACGAATTTCAGTTGCTCAACAAGTCGGGTTAGTAGTGTTGAGTAGCCACCGCTTAGACAGACAGACAGACAGACAGACAGACAGACAGACAGACAGACAGACAGACAGACAGACAGACAGACAGACAGACAGACAGACAGACAGACAGACAGACAGACAGACAGACAGACAGACAGACAGACAGACAGACAGACAGACAGACAGACAGACAGACAGACAGACAGACAGACAGACAGACAGACAGACAGACAGACAGACAGACAGACAGACAGACAGACAGACAGACAGACAGACAGACAGACAGACAGACAGACAGACAGACAGACAGACAGACAGACAGACAGACAGACAGACAGACAGACAGACAGACAGACAGACAGACAGACAGACAGACAGACAGACAGACAGACAGACAGACAGACAGACAGACAGACAGACAGACAGACAGACAGACAGACAGACAGACAGACAGACAGACAGACAGACAGACAGACAGACAGACAGACAGACAGACAGACAGACAGACAGACAGACAGACAGACAGACAGACAGACAGACAGACAGACAGACAGACAGACAGACAGACAGACAGACAGACAGACAGACAGACAGACAGACAGACAGACAGACAGACAGACAGACAGACAGACAGACAGACAGACAGACAGACAGACAGACAGACAGACAGACAGACAGACAGACAGACAGACAGACAGACAGACAGACAGACAGACAGACAGACAGACAGACAGACAGACAGACAGACAGACAGACAGACAGACAGACAGACAGACAGACAGACAGACAGACAGACAGACAGACAGACAGACAGACAGACAGACAGACAGACAGACAGGCAGACAGACAGACAGACAGACGGCTTTGATTTTGAGAACCTTTAACTCGGTGTTATCTAACAGGTTGTATGCCGTTGTTTTGGATGAATATCTTAAGCCATCAAATGTTCGCTCCTTTGTGACATCCCCAAAAAAACTTTGTAGCTAACTGCCTCCCGTTTTTCCCGGTGTAATTGCTACGCCAAATGCATCGAAAAAGACATAAACAGGAGGAGGTGAACAAAGGAACCGGTTTGTCCAAGATCCTCTACGTTAACACTAGTCTTTTTTGTAGAACATCATTTCGGCGCTTAATGCTACGTTAGCAGTTTACTTCGGTCGCTGTCATCCCCTGCCCTCTCGTTTCCTTTTTATCCCACAGTTTTTCTGTGCTCGTTGATAAAGCTGCAGGGAAAACAGCTATTCTTAGATTCCGCTGAAATCTTTTCAAGGCTTTTTTTCCAGTGCCCCATCAGGACAACATTTTATGGACCTGTTTAACGGACATTCTACAACGATTCATTCACACTCCAATAGACAAAAGCTTTTGAGACGATGGAGAGAAGTGTGTTTCCGTGAACGCCCGGGAAACTACAGAAGAAAGTGACAGAGCAAATCCGAACTCATAAAGTTCCCGAACACTCTCTGACAGTCCACTGTCAAAACCAAATTCCTGTGTAAATAAAAGTATTTGTCGGATCGGTTAGGAATACCGTCGTCGTACACCTAATCGGCATAGGCCATGTTGTCAACCTCGCTAGATGGTTTCGCATCAGTTACAATTTCCCGTACAGACAGGCTGCCGACACCCGCCCAACACTACCGTTTGCCTACGCATTCCAGCTATGCGTCATCAGGAGCGGCCACGTTCCTGTGTCAAACTTGTCACGCCCGCAGATCACAAGACTCTTCATTGTCCGTTCAGTGGACTATTTAAGTTTGTCTGTCAGCCAGCCGTCTATTGTAATTGATTTTCACTGTGTGCACAATTGACGTGAGAAAAAGTTTACAATAACTGCTTACTCGATTAAGACAATGAGTGAATTGGTGTTTGAATAAATGGTTGCGGTGTTTCGAGAGCATGACGGCTGTTAGAAGCTCTTATTAGAGCTCACTAGCAGTGCCTATCCAATGGCCCTGCAGGGGTTTGAACTATGCACATCTCACATGCGAGGCGGACGTGTTACCACTATTCAACCAACACGCGCTGGATGGATCTGAATTTTCACACCTGAACAGGCGAACGTGTTCAATTGTGATTGATGCGCTGGGTATGCCTGACCCCTCAACCGTCTTGGTTGTGACGATCGATTGACCACACAACCAACCACTTTCTCCCTTCCTGAAGTTCATCAGGTAGGCGCAGCCGCTCAGTTGCATGCAAACAAGGAAATACACTCATTTGAGGGTTAGGTTGCTTTCGACAAGAGACTCGACTAAATCGCAACTAAATCCCTGAGTTGTGGTACTGTTCTTGGTCCTTTTCCCTTATGTAGTGTCATCAGAAATTCCAGTTCAGCCTTCTTGCACTCTCCTAAGGTGCTTCACCAATTTTCGTAATTTCTGATACCCGGATGAACAAGATTAGTCGTAACTATACTTTGTATTGAAATCGAACTATTTTTCGAAACAGCGAAACTTGTACCCGAGAAAACGACTTTTTTATAGGTCATGTGCTCGCTCGTGTCCGACGCCTGACTGACTACCTAATCAGTGATCATTATTAACAATTAACCTTGAAATGCACTTGAATACCATAATTTCGTCATCATGTTTCCGGAGTTGTGTAGGCGGAACATGGGAAAAAACGAACGTGGTGCGATAAATGTTCTAGTATTCCTAGCGTTAAGTAACCACATACCTGAGAGGATTCGTTGGACCGATAAAAACATTCCGAGCCCAAGTATTTTGCCTTTGTTCCGTTTTTTTCTGGATTTAACGGTGAGGTCAAGCGTAAATTACCTGTATTAATATCTCTTGTTTTACACACACACACACACACAAAGCGGCGTGATTGCGATGTTTCTATTTTTGTTTCTCAGAACGAATGAATCGTTTTACTAATCATATACTTTTACCTGACTAAAGGCTAGTAGTTGGGAAGTCAGATGGATGTTGATTGACCTTGAGCTGACTGAACTGTACTCCAATGTTTTGGTTTCAGACGGAAAAACCAGCCCAAAATAAGATCGTCATCATCATCACATCATCATCATGAATCGTTTTACTAATCATATACTTTTACCTGACTAAAGGCTAGTAGTTGGGAAGTCAGATGGATGTTGATTGACCTTGAGCTGACTGAACTGTACTCCAATGTTTTGGTTTCAGACGGAAAAACCAGCCCAAGATCGGATCGTCATCATCATCATCATCATCATCATCATCGACAGCATGACATCAGTGTTCAACACCGATGCTTCGCTGCCGTACCAAGATAAGATATGATAAAACGGACTATGATAAGCATATACGTTTTCAGTGCTGGCGATTCGACAGCTGCACTTGTTGGCCCGTCGAGATCAAAAGACGGATGTTCAACTAGCCTTGTGAAGAAGGTGCTGATCATGATACTCTGACGAACTTACTACCAGAGCATCAGTGAAAGACACAAGTCCAGGACGGTTTTGTGCCTCTGATTAGGTGAATACTGTACACAACCTGATGACGAGAGTGATAAATTAGATTTTGTTATTATTGATACCAATGGACCGAGTGTTGACTAGAAGAACTCAGCTAGGTTGGAGATCGAGCAAGTGGGAGGTTGCACTTGAAAGAGACTGAGATCGTAGTTAGAGTCTTTGACGAAAGAAATTATCTATTCATCATTGCGATTCTTCTCACTGAGTGCATCTCTGTTGAGATAAAGTGTCTAACGGACAACCATAGTTATCTTTCTTACAACAGGAATATGGTGAGCACAGATAAAAAAAGGTGATCAAACGTACGACGGTGGAAATGAACATTTCCAATGGGTGAAGGATGAAATGTTGTGCACCAAACTTTATCTTGAGTGATTCCTTTTTATTGTGGCCTCGATAGGAACCCAGTAGGGATCCGAATCAGTCCGGATTTGAATTGCTGCGCACAGCCACCTTCGTAGGACGGGGTGTTCCATTCTCTGATTGGCTCGTCTACATCATGGGACGCCTAGATTCCTAAGGACGGAGAGTCTAGTCAAGATGCCCCTAGCGTGTGCAACCATAAAATTTATTGATGATGAAAGTCATACTTGGTGAGAAATGACTACCAGCAAGGTGGGACAGTGATTCGATTGCTCGACGTAGGGCGAAAAACGCTACTCCGGTCATTCGAGTCTGAACGAGGCCAAAGCGTTTAAACTATCGCCAAATCATAAACATATTTACGTCAGATAGATACAAGGCATTAGTAGACCAAAAAGCATGAAAAGATAGAAGACACAGGCCAGACTACGGCCGTTAGTTTGAGGGCGGTGTTTGTGGAAAAGAATTCAAGTCGCGCGGGTGTATTTGCACTTTGTGGAGACTGAGAGGGTCAGTTGGCTGGAGGAATGTTTCAAGCTGTTTCAGACCCTAAATGTCAGTGGATGTCAATGGCGTTCGTACTGTCAGTTTCTTTCCAGATTGTCTGATTGAGCGGTTGGAAGTGTAGGCACCTCA
>NW_008751661.1:2238535-2257398 GCF_000715545.1 Opisthorchis viverrini
TGATGATGATGTTGATGATGATGAGGATGATGATGATGATGGTGATGATGTTGATGATGATGAGGATGATGATTATGATGAGGATGATGTTGGTGATGATGATGATGAGGATGAGGATGATGATGATGACGATGATGAGACCCTAAATGGCGGTCGGAATCTGGGTGTGCACAGGCTGAAAGTGAACCATTTCCTAGAGAATACAGCTATGTCTACACGGGTCTTCCGTTGCTCTATTACACCGAATGGCCACCTCGAGGGTAAGTTGGGAGTCGCAGTAACCTCAAACATTGCCGTGTATGGAATATGCGCATTTCGACTACTTTCTTTTTTGGAGTGCTAATAATTCGTGCGTATCAATAATTGGCATTTATTATGCGTTGCATTGATTCACCTCCTTCATACATGCAGTTGAAGTAGGATGCAGGGCGACCCATTTTTGCACCAGCTGGTGAGTTTTCTTTGCTTAATTTTGCCTTGTTAAGTGTATTTCGTAACATTCCTGAGGGTACTCTGTTCAGCAGTGCTCAGTATTGGGTTTTTTCGTGACCTCCTATGTCGATCGGTAAAATTTATTTCGGAATGCACTACAAGAAATCCAGGGGGTCCCTTTTGATGAGAAATATTTAAAAGGGGCAATGTATCCACAAAATCTAAGACTATCCTCAAGTTGAGGCGGTATGCGTGCGCTGCTCAAACATCTGGCGTAACATAAATGTTAGTGCACATTCTGCCATTAACCTTTTGAAGACCTTCTTCATGGGAACAGGCGTTTCGCGTACCTTTCAGGGAAGTGATCTGAGAAAGCCTGTATGTTCAAAGGTGACCGGCAGTCAAAAAGTGGCTCGCACTTCCAGCGGTTGACGATGACGTGGTCAATTTTAATCCAAGACCGTTCATCAGCACAGGGATGCCGAGTAGCACAACCGTTTCAACTATGTCCAAATTCAGGACTTTTGAGAAACTACTGATGATCAGTGCAGTTTGTGTGCAGACAAAATGAAGGCCAAGGTCACCAAGCTGTTCTTTTGATGGACTGAGATGACCCAACTATGAGTTGGATTCTCTTGCTATTGAGATTGTGTCCGACCTCTTTTTGTTGGGCAACATGTCGGTCAGTTCTTGATAGGTGTCCTTCAGTGAATCAGAGGTACAGATGATTAGTACGTAAATGGAGACGACAAACAACAAGTGATCCGTTTTTTAGGCCAAAGAAAGGTTTCACTGGATGGACAGTATGATGTCGACCGTTTGCGGATATTTAGTTGAGTACCGAAGCCTCAGCTCGTGAACTTAGAGCTGTACCAATGTAACGGTGATACTACTGATGGGGAGGCATGCGAGTAGTATGTATTGTTCTTGGAATTTCGCTTTGCGTCTCTTCACAAGGGAAGATGTGTCGCGGAATTTGTGGAGTCGCTTTGTAGCATTTGCTTAGATTTGAGCAATGAATGATTGGAGTCAATGAATATCCATGAAAGTTGAAGAAGACGCGTTCAGGAGAAGATGGATGTTCATTTTTTTAAAATAAGATACAAATGAGAGCTTTGCTTCCCTGTCCAATAGTCTGTAACCGGTCAGCTGGCATTTTCTAATAAATAACTCCGCAGCGAAGGCCTTCTTCCTTTCACCAGTACGTTCATGAAAACACAACGATATCCTAATGGTCTCGAACCGTCGAATACACAGACCACTCGTTCAACTGTAACACCCCTTTGGCACCTCGCTGCCGTGTCATCCAGGAAACTTCCAGGAAGCCAAAGAAGTTTCTCAAGCTCAGTAGTTGGGCCATGACCCTCTCCTCTAAATCAGACATTCTGAAATCACCCGACAATAGCGTGTCGCGGAAGTGCGTCGCAAAGGACGGTTGACGAACAGAACAACCGTTCCCCAAACAGGTAAATGACATGAGGTATTTGGTCTTGCTTTCAACTTTAAGAGACAAAAGTACATGCATCCACGAACAGTAAGTGTTGCCCAGAGAAAAGCGTGCTTGTGGCAATATAGAGGTGCATCAACTGAAAGTGCGTGTTTCGGTTCTTGAAGTGTTGATTTGATCTGGTCCCTTCGCCAAGTCTCACTCGCCTGTTAAAAACGGGTAACACTGAGCAGCGTCTTGTATGGATATCGTTGTGGCAAGGGAGAATGCCCATAAGACTGCAGTAGAACCCCTCAGTCATAGAAAGACACTTAATTAAAGACTAAGAGTGGGTACGAGATTACCTATGTTAGTTAGAAGGCTCAGAACGCACGTAGAAAAGAAGCCGCGGAGCGTTCTTGGTTCAATTTTCGTAAACCATTTCAAGATTCGTAGGTTCTAAAGGCTCGAAAAAAAATCAGTCTCCAGAAGGATTTCCGTAATGCAGATCGATTGCCATTTAGAGAGCAGAACTGATTAGTTGCAACTGCTAGAAGCAGTAAGATTGGTTCAGGATGTACCATCTTCGAGAAGTTGAGAGCCCCTACTTCAACGTCTCCAATCAACCCTATACCAATCACTGTTGGGCAGCACCGAGCAACGGTGATAGACGTAAGTTTGGCCTCAGATGGGCGCGGAAAGATTGCGTAGAACTGCTGTGCTGCTGATTGTTCCCACGCTATCAGCTCAATCCTACGTGGTGTTGGGACTTGGGTTTACGAACCGTTGTTGCTGGACCGGGGGGCTCCGAAGGTTACTTCTGTTTGCTTATCATTTTGAGCTGTCTACTCAGGTAAAACAGTTCTATTCGTGGTGTATGACATCGAGTGTTTTTTTCTGACAATTACTTTCATACCTGATCCAGTTTGACAGAAACCTTGTGCCAGATGTGAGTATCCATTCTACTAACGTTTGCTGTGCATTGGAGATTATTCAGAACTGCTTATCCATTCTTCAGTTATTGTTCTTTACGAGTGCGTTTCCAATCCAAACATTCTGACATGCCTTGGAGATCACTTCGCCCGATTGAAAGACTATTGAGGGCACCTCTTTGATTGAAACGTTCCCCTCCTTTTTTAATGCTCTCCTTCACATCCTTCCATATCTGTTGTTCGCATCTCCACTTCTATGAACACGATGTAAAAAATAAACAATAATAATAATAATAATGAGCAATACTAATATTGATTGTAGTAATGTGTCTGTCTGACCCAACGGCTGACTGAAACAACAATCATAATTCCAATGTTTTTTTTCTGTGAAAAATTGATGATATCCGTTGAACCTGTACACACACAGACACACGATGACAAGTTCCACCGGAGGCAGCCAACGGACGAGAGTAATTCCATCAGCTAAAAAGAAGTGGAAAGTTTGGAACTACCAATCAGTCTCACTGACAGCAATCGAAAGCTTCATTTTTGGAACAAACTTTTGTATTTTCTACTGGTCATTCTTAGGAATAGTGGCATCACAGATACCACCATGTTCGGGGTATCATTAGAACTTCCGCTGAACGTGTGCCAACGGCTAATGACTCAGTTTTTTAATATTTGGCACGGATCTTATTAGACGGTGTTAATGAAAGTTGACGTAATCTACAGAGCGGCCAAGCACAAGCCAGTGTTGAGCCGGATGTGACCACCGATTTAGTAACGATGAAAACCTGTTTACCTCTAACCGATAAATAAATAAACATTGCACACGACGCATGCTCGATTGCTTATCGACAGTTACCACGAGTTTCATTCTTACTAGAGCCGTCCAAGTTGTTTGGCGAGAAGCACAAATTGCACGGCGGATCTCCTCATTTTGAACCTTCTGGTGAAAACAGTGTATGAGCTGTGGTGAGAATAACAGTATAGTGTGCGTGCGTAAACATAAGCAGAACTGGAAACAGTCCATAAGCGCACTTCATATAGCGGATCCATGCTATGTCCCATCATCATCGCAGCGGCACCAGCCCAACGGGATTCAACCAATCAGACAAACAACAGCTGATATCTCACCGCTTGACGGCCGGTAAGTAAACCAATCGGAGTACAGTTTGTTATTGTCCTTGGACATGGATTAATTTTCAGATCAAGATGTTCCTATACGTCGGTTCTGGCGACGGGAAAACAATGCATTTTACGTTCTTGCAATGTTTGCAAAATCGAAAGCAATTATCGCCATTAATTATACATATTCTGAACTAGAGACCGACTTACACAGTGGTTGCTAGTAAAAACTTCTTGGCTTCACCAAAATTTGTTTTGGACAATGAAGCCTTTGTGTGCAATATACGGTGGAGAGGATCCTGCAAATCTGGCTTTGGTGCTTAAGATATTTCTGCTTTTACCACACGGATAGCTAATTGACACAGCTGAATGTATTCTCATAGTGAGATATTCCCATGTATCCTTGTGCGGAAAGATATTCATCGACATGTGGATGAATAATGAATAAAATACATTCTTATCACAGAGCACCTTTTCACACATCCGGTGTACAGTTCTCAGAAAGGTCATATCAAAGGGGTTTTATTGAACTACCTCGGTGTGGTTGTCGTGGGATTAGGAACAGTCGATCCTATGAAAGTTTGCCTAGTAGTCCAGTGTTTTTTCAAGTCGGGGAAACAGAATATTAATTCAGCAGTGTTCCTGATTGTGTTTATATCCTTCGGGTAGTTCACCATGGTCCCGCATATAAAAGGTTCAGAAGTTCGTGACTGTACCATCCACATTTTTGCGATCCAAAGTTCATATAAACATAGACAATCCTTGTTAGTATCTTTGTCATACAGTCGGTGTATATTGCCTTCACCGCTTATTATTAGCTCCTCAATCAACCTACTACTTACTAACTACTTTCAGTTTTACTTACACCGAATAGACCATACCAGGTACACAGGAGCATCGCATATCAAGAGTGTGAGTGCCATATTATTCCCAGGAACCTTATCCAACATATCGGGGACCCGTAATCCTTTTCTATGGCTGGATCAAGTTTCTAATCATCACCTACCGTCATATCAGCGATGTTGGGCCCACTTTTGAGTGGTCCAGCGAATTTGCTACGCAGGTGTACAGACACGGGTATAACTGGTCTAACTACTTCAGGAAACCTGTGTTAATATCAGACTGTAGTGTAATCCGTTATCTGTGAAACGTTCGGTGGAAAGTTCGCGGAAATCAACTTTAGTGCAATCTAGGCTTACTAGGATTCCTTGAGGCCAGTGAGGATGATGAATTGGCCTACCAAACGTTGCGGTGGATAGAATGTTCGCGCGTATGTGTAGAGATCAGCGGCTGACCAGCGTTCTCATCTGTTACTTGTGGAATAATTTCCTGTCTAGCGTCTTTGTGCTCGTGATTTTCCTGTGGCGTCAGCTGCCAGCCAGCGCTTCTCATCATAAGAGCAATTGTGTAGTCGTAGCACCGTGTGCCACGGTGCTTGACCTATTCCTATGCGAAAGCAGTTTCTGAGGATTTCAGAATGGAAAAGATACGGGAACGAGCGTCTTCATGAGCATTTTGAACACTTCCGGTTACGAGATTGTCAATTACTCTCCCTCTCATATCAACCCTCGCGAGTGCTCCATTTACTTGCTTTTTGGGCACTAGAGCCGCCACCAGCATAGGGTTCCCCAATCGGGGAATATCGAAGCGTTTCTTGAAGTTCACCTTGTTAAATCTATTTAGAATAACTTCTGAAGAATAAAGGCAAGCCTACTGTAAAAAGTCTTACATCAGCTGCGTAAATCGACGAGTTTGGCTAGGATTTATCTTTGGGTTGTCGGACTTATCCAATTTCACTCTCGGCGAATTTTGTTCTACCAATTTCCTCCGTTTCTCCATAAATCGTGTGTTATATGGGGAGACAATGATTTTGTCACTGTAAGCATGGTGGGCCAGCCGACTAAGTACTATGAACATGTATTCTCACGCAAAGGTTTTGCCATTTTCGATTAATCCCAAGGCAAGCTTGAGCAGATTTCTTGTAAAGCACTGGGCACAGCATAATGGTTGAATCTCATGGAGATACGAAAAAAGCCTGTGCGAGGATGGAACTAATAAAAATGGCACACGAAACCGGAGCGACTCAGCAAAGTGCCTAACAACGAGGACCAATAATGGGATCGAAATCGGTTGAATCTCATGGAGATACGAAAAAAGCGAGGATGGAACCAATAAAATGACTCAGCAAAGTGCCTAACAATGAGGACCAGTGATGGGATCGAAATATTGTGGAATCAGCAACCATATCAGTAGACTATCCCGTCATGGAAATACTGCAGTACTTCCCTGTCATCTTCTTTCGTCTGACGAAGCAAAACCGAACGTATGAACGACTGCCGAATTCCGTCCACTAGTCTTGTCAGATGTGGTGAGCGTTGTATTCGGTTTGATTTTACATGGAGTAGAAATAGATAGAGTTTGCTGGGCTTGTGCAATAGCTAAGCTACTGTCACGGGGATCGAAGCTGGACAGAAGGACGATCAGAATCACCATTCAAAGATTCCACCTGTAAATCTTAATTGCATTGCAACAGTGGTCACCGTTGTAATCTCGGAGTACCCAAAGTTCGTAGTAGAGGTCTCCATACATGTCTTGTCCGCACCGTGAATGAAGACTAGGCTGTTCATCCAGTTGATTGGTTTCCAACGTGGGATCGTAAACCAAAGCTACTCACATTCCTGAGCTATTTAGGGAGTACTTCATCAGTTGTATGATAACGACTTGGACAAGCTGAAAACCCCTTGAGGTGTGATTTAGTTCAGCGGAATCTCTTGTCATATTCACGATGTCCAGCTAAACTCAAAACGGTTTAGGATTGTCCACCAAAAACCTATGCGTATTTGTGTGAGGTCAGATTTTCGACAAGAAAGTTGTACAACCGGCAAATACCGTCACTGTCGTGTTACATTGATTTTAACTTAAATAAATCTCTCGTTTATGAATGTCATGTAAAAAGGCTTTCTCATTTTTCAGTTGGCACGATACTTGAGATATCACAGGATATTTTCCTGATAGGACATGTTACGCCTCGACGAGCTTGCTACCAGTTTTGCCTTTCTTGGAACTCATCAAGTAGATAGAAGTGGCCCTATGGGGAGTTTCCAAGAAGGACAAAGTTGTTTGTGGGCTGTCGAAGCGTTTTAAGCTCTCTTATGAGTGGTGTGTGTGAAGTAAGTACATGACACACTTCGCTCGTGGCATATTTTCCAGCAAGGATAAAAAACCGACGGATTCAGCATATTACGGGGGAAAATGGTATCCGGTCTTGTAGAAGTGATGACACGAAATTTGTCAACGAAACCAGAACCATGGATGCTTACGCACAACTGTACTACTTATTTTCATCTCTAATGATAGCTGTTCTTTGTCAGCGTTCCACAGAACCAAAGCAGAACACGATGGTTCGCTTTGGTAATAGTGAACTTTGGATTTGTTTAAATGCAGTCGGAATTTTCCCCTACCAATTTAGGTAATCATTCGAGGTTGTCCGATGGGTTACGCATCGTAATAAGCAGTGTTAACTGCTAGAGTGAGCAAGTTTCGCTCAGGCAAATCGTCAGAAAATGACCATACTTAACCAGAAAAATGTTTATTTCGGAGTAACTATTCATGTGTCATCCGGATTGGACAGCGGTGTATCATTCCTCTACATATTATTCAGGCCATAACGCGGGCCGGGTGGAAGTCAGCACGATACGGCGTATGTCTGAGTACCCAAATTCGACTGAGGACTGACGAAATAGCGAGATGAAGAATCGATAAACTCTGGCGAATGGGCGTCCCATCAAGTTAATAGGAACCCAAAAAGTGGTCCGAAAAAATTAGGGACCTCGTATTGGTTCTCAGGTTTCATCAACTGTAAGATCGGGGGTCTTGCTCCATTGTAAAAAAACAACAACAAAAATCAATGCGACTCTAGTTAGCACGATGAATGTCGAGTAATCTTGAGGTGCTTAATTCTGCTTATCTGTCTCAGTCACTGTCATCAGTCAGAAGTAGTCACTCGAATAACTGGGCTTGACGGTCGGCAAGGTAGCTTCAGGCGCCACAGAAAAGCAGTGATAATTGCTGAAAATTCCGAGTCTTATACAAGAGGCATTTATTTAAGGCATGAGCCTACCACTCTCCGTTCTGCGTGGCAGTATCCACTCGCGTAATCGCATGGGCCAGTTAGCCACATGTGTCTTTTTGGCCATGATTCACACTGGAAAGTTTATCCACAGGAACTCCATGTAGCAGACTTATTGTGACAAATGATGTACTGGAATCAGTCTGATCTCAAATAGGCAGAAAGTCGCGCGTTTACGGATTTGCCTGTCACACCAATGGACCCCTGTTCTTCGAGTTTGATACATGGTCCATCACCATTCGGGCAGAATTCATCAGTTCACCGTCTGGTTGAATTTCTCACTGGTAATGCTGCATGTACAACCAGCTCACCGTCCTGCAGCTCTGTGCGTTGGGCACAAGACAGAAGTTCTGAAGAAATCCGCATGCCCGGCTAGCTACGCATAGTTTGTACACAGTAGTAGTTAACGGACTCCTCACTAGTTGTCCAGTTCGAGGGCTCTAATTTGTGTATGACTGTGCTTGTTTCTAAAAACGAAGAGAGTGAGTAGTATATGTGAGTTGTATGACCACGTCAATTTTTACACTCAAATAAAAGGAGGTGATTGTGAGGCACAGGAAAAAAGCGATACACACTTGGCACACTTTCCAAACAGGCCCACAAAAAATAAAGCTGAAATCTCAAGCATGAGAGCGTTATACACTATTCCAAGCTATGATCCGATCTTTCTAGTTAGAAGAGTAACATGTGAATATTTAGCAACGGCAAAAAATTCTAGGAAGTGGATGGACCAAAACTCCGAACAACTTGGAAAATAGGAGCAAGTCTCTCAACAAATAAAGTCAATACCACGCTGGTACTACTGTACACACATAAAAAAGTACGTCGGCGCATCATTCTAACCAACAGCGATAATTAAGCCTAGCTGCCATTTGGGATAATGGTCGGTGGGCTTACTGGAGGAGAAGAGAAAGGAGAAATCTACCTTGGGAAAGTTTCGGTTTTCCATCCTGATGGATGAAGTAAAAAAACACTCAGGCTGACGATGAATTTGACACGGGATTTCTTCATTGGCAAAAGTCATGTTTGTGTGAGAGACAGAGAATACCGCAAGTGCACCAGAACCTACACAGGAGTACAGCTGGGGTTTTTAACCCCAGCGTTTGCTTCTGAAGCCAGATCCCAGAACAATAGCCTGAGGTGTGAGATTTTTAGAGTAGCCGCACTTTTACCGTATCCTAATATTTGGCCCTCAACCAGGAAGACTGTGGGCGTAATAAAACAAGTAGAAAGGACTCTAGGGATCTTCTTTCTTCAGAGGGCCTTTTTCGATCCAACAGTTCGGTGATCACACCATAATGTGTCTGGCCAAACAGTTCAATTACTTGGATGTCTGAAGACGATAGTAAAGAACCTAGGTGATAAGTTTTATAACCAAGATGGTCACCCTCGTCTCTAAGACTTGTAAGTTGGTGGTAAGGAGTCAACTAAGCATTGTATCAGACTATCCGTCAAATCGATCAAAATAACGGAGACAACGGTTCCAAAATAATAGTGATTGTCACCGACTAAATGATCACAAACAGGGATGATTAATTTGGGATTATGCAGAGACTAAATTGAATCTGTCGTCTGTGTTTTTCTTTAACTGAATTTGCTGCCCAACGGCTGTTTCATGTTTTAGTCGTTACGATATACTCGCTTATGGCGTACGATCAGATGTTCAAGTGGAACATAAGGCTGCCGAAGACGGGGGAGCTGTGTCCACCTGACGAGTCCTAAGAAGGGAGAACCCGGTAGTACACTATCGGGCGAGTCTTCAGTAACCTCATGAGTAGTGTGTTTCGTGAAGTGCTAATGCAGTTTATGAATTACGCACGCAGGGCACAGACTGTTCTACGTTCCAGGCTTATTTTAGTTCAGAAACAAATTCCTCCGTAGGGAGTATTAGCAACACGAGAGAACGACATCTATCGGTCTCTAGTAAAGCAAAATCATGGGCTTCCGAGACGGTTCCCATCGCTCATTCATATGCCAAGCGGATGACGTTTCATCATCATATAAAATTTTCGCGTCATAATATTTCAAAAAGAGTTACGCTACAGTCCCCCTGGTGCATCAAACTTCGGCTATCGTGGGACTTCGGTCAACCTTTTTCCGCGTGCACCCAGCCTACGGACACATCACAGACAGAAAATTTTGGGAAAAAATGGGTGTTCCGATAATCTCGCTTCCACGTCAGACAATTTTTCACTTGAGGGTTCGATCTTTCTTTCTTGTCTGGTGTCACGTGTCTGAAATGTTGGTCTTGCTGATATAAGTGATTTTATGGCTGTTGCCTTGGTAATCTTTTTTATTGACATCCACAACTATTGTTTCCAGATGACATAACTATCATTGTCTGGATGGTGCACTGGCGGCGTGGCTAGCGAGACGAGCTACCACTGCACACGACAGACAGTTGGTAACCTGCTTCACCTCCCGTGGAGTGGAAGCACACACATTGTGTGCACATGTGTCCGGTAGCACGTGAGTCTTTCATTGCTTTTGCCGCCGAAACTGTCAACTCGACCGTCTATTGGCAATTCAACTTGCTTTGGATGATGCGCTATCAGGTAGGTGTTAGGTGGCCAGCAATTTTTAGTGATTTTACTGGTCACGTGAACGTCCATCTACACATTATAAGGATCAATAGTAGATATTTGAAATATTTAGTCTGCTTACTGTCTCATCAGTAGGGCTGGAGCGCGCAAACTTCTTTTCACGTTAATATTTCCGAGTATTATATCAAACGCCTCGATAAAATTCCTACCACTAGATTCATCAAACAGCCATTTTTCCTGAATTTCACTCATTTGCAAATCAAATTGGTTTTTCACGAGAGACTCAACTAAATCTCTCATTTATGATATTCTACAACTGAATGTGCTGCACACAGGCCCCCTCATGTTTCAGTTGGCACGATATTGGAGATATCGCAGTAGATTTTCACAAAGGAAACTACTCACAAGGTTGCTGAAAACTCTTCAACAACCCATGACTGGTTTCGCCCTTCTGTTTCGGGCTCATCAAGTAGTCGCAGTCCCCGAGTTTCCGTCAACCTTATGTTCTACTTGAACCCAAATTGGACCCTATATATCGTGGCCTTCGAAAGTGGAATGGTATATGACTTGCGAGCAACAGTTTTGAATTTCACCTTAACCTGTCACCTATGTCACACTACTTCGTACATGAGTATTCACTGCAAAATAGTTGTTCAGATTCAAGGCTCAAGGTTGATGGGAAATCGGGGACTGCGCCTACCTGATGAGCTGCAAGAAGGGCGAAACCGGTCGTGGGCTGTCGAAGAGTTTTCAGCAACCTTGTGAGTAATTTCCTTTGTGAGGTATTTTTGCTATTTTGATTTTAAACGAATTGTTTCGAGGTGCTGGTTGACAACTTTTCATGAAATGGGATCACGTTCGCCTGCTGTTTTGGCCTTTTGCCTTACCGGAGCATCCAGATGGCCTTGTGGAAGCTCAGAACTATTCCACAAAGAAAAACGGCAAATCACCGAAGTTCCGATGATGTTCCGAAGTTCTGGACGATTGAAGTTGGGTACACTATAATGCCGAGTTCACAGTGTGTCTTCAGTTCGACGACGTTAACGGACAGAATGGTAACTCGGGGAGGCGGCCAAAATCCTGAGGCTCAAAAGGACCATTCAAGGCGTTCTAAAATGGACTTTGTGAACGGAGAAGCTAGCGGACGAGAGCAAGTCTGTGGTTAAAATAATTTTTTAGATATTTGTGGTCGATTCTAAGATGGAAGACGAAATAGTCTTGCAGATAGAAGCACAAATGAATTTACTGTAAGCTGTCGCATAACTGCTTCCGTTTTACTGCACTTTATCTACCGGAAGATGATAGTGTGAGGACTATCAGCTGGGTGCTACCAGATGAAACATACTTGATGGTGAAAAAACTCTGTAATACTAAAAGTAAGAATAATAACAGTAATAAAAATAAAAATAATACTAATGAAGTCGAGAAAATGAATCCTCAACAGTTATGCATATTGGCTTGTGAAATGTAGTCACGACAATTTCACGACAAAGTCACTGCCATAGGTGGATAAAATTTGGCAGAGGTGAAATGCGTGGCTGCCATGGTAACGTCTGACTCAGCCGGATCGTGGGCGTTGTCTACGTCGCCAGCACTGATATGTTCATTCTCCCCCTACCTTGCGACATATTGCGTGCGTATCCAACAGACAGACAGACTGATATTTTCAGGAATACGATCCATTTTCACCTCACTATGGTTGGAATCCTATTCCCATGGCACCAGCCCGAAAGCGTCTCTGGTGTCGCCTTGGTATGCACTTTGTGGAACTGGTGTAACAGTAAACCTACTGAATAAATAAAAGGCTTCGTAAACAACTGGAGCACGCATTGCTGAATGGGTCTGCCAGTGGCGACCGTATATGTCAGACGAGTTAGCAAAACTTACACACGACATATGTTTATACCAGAATACAGGAAAATCATGGCGCGAGCCAGCACAATATGTGAGAGAGAATTCCTAGAACTATGGTGGTTTTCAAAGGACTCAGTTAACCGGCATATCGAAATCGACCCTGTTTACACACTCCCACCGCAAACTCAATAATAGCATTGAGTCGACCTTGGCCGTAGGACCAAGAACCGGACTCGCTGTGCAAGCAAACAAACAACGGTCACGGCGGGAAGCCAATCGGAATGCTAACTCAAACGACCAATGATTGGTCAAGGTCGACCTGAATGAGTTAACCCCATATCGATCTATGCACGCTCAACAACTGCGCGCGTCAATTCAAAATGCACTGATGCTATCACCTCGACTAATGTTGAAATGTTTGCAGCCAAACTGCACAGGTTAGAGAACAAACCAAGGACCTGGAGAGAGACTCAGAGACCTGAGCTACCAATCTTCTCTTCAAATATAAATACAAGGGGCTTTCCGTTGCCCTATTGCGCGTGCACGTTGAGTCTGTCACGAACGATGATCACGTTTGTGATGATGATAACAGTATTCTGACTATTCCTGCCTTATTTCTTCAAATTCTTTCTTTCAACTTCGGGTTCTGATGGTTGAATCAGATGGATGGCTAGCCCTTTTGAATTCCTTCAATACACCATCGGAGATACTCACCATTGTGGAGTTACCAGGCAGATGAATTCGCTTCTGAAGTTCTTTTCAGAGTACCTTATTCAGGTGCGTATTGGAAGGTTTTGACAATGCCGCTTTCGAGACCTGGCTTGGATGTTAGTTTCACGTCCTAAGCACTCTTTGTGACAGCTAGTATACAGATGAAACTTCTTCCGTTTGTTCCATCTCCAGCTTGTGGCGATGACTAACTGCACTCCTCTGGCTAAATGCCTTCAATGGTGGTCGCAGAGGCGGACATTCCGAGGGGCAGAAGCCTCATATGTTATAAGGAATAAAAAAAACTATCTTGTGATCTGTACTCTGCTCTATTTTACTACATTCTACTTTACTCTGCTCTACTCTACTCTACTCTACTCTACTCTACTCTACTCTACTCTACTCTACTCTACTCTACTCTACTCTACTCTACTCTACTCTACTCTACTCTACTCTACTCTACTCTACTCTACTCTACTCTACTCTACTCTACTCTACTCTACTCTACTCTACTCTACTCTACTCTACTCTACTCTACTCTACTCTACTCTACTCTACTCTACTCTACTCTACTCTACTCTACTCTACTCTGCTCTGCTCTGCTCTACTCTACTCTACTCTACTCTACTCTACTCTACTCTACTCTACTCTACTCTACTCTACTCTACTCTACTCTACTCTACTCTACTCTACTCTACCTCTACTCTACTCTACTCCACTCTGCTCTACACCTTACGGTTGGCTGGGAAGCATGAAAGTCATGTAACCACAATTGCCAACGACAGTGTCGCTATTGCACCATAACCAATGCAGCCAACCTCGGCATCCAAAGAACGAGCCTCTCAGTCGTTTGATAACCACCAACTACCGTGCTATTTTCTGGCCTTTTTAGAAAGAAACGAGACGAAATTGGCAAACATTTCAGATTCCTTTTGTTGAATTGTCAGTTCCGGAGTAAAGTTCTACGATCGACCGGGAAACGATCCTGTTAAGTTCCCGTGCGCTTGGTGGAAGCTGAAATATCAACCTAAATGTTACAAGACAGGTAATCACTATGATAGTCGACTGAACTGACAGCGCGACCGTTTGGGCTTTTGGACCGAAAGTTCACTGGGTGGGCTTGACGTCAAACCAGTGTGCAAAACACGATCACTGTCTGTTTGAAGTGAAAATAAGAGCGGAAATAACTATAAATGAGAGTTTCAGGTGTCCTGTTGACAGGTACCGAATTTACAAGTGAATTTCATCGCGGTATACGGAAAACCTTATCACGTGAGTGTTACAGAATCGGGGACCGCGCCTATCTGATGAGGTTCAAGAGGGACAAACCGATTGTGGGCTAACCAGAGCTTGATGGGTTGTGCTGAAACAAAGTCATTTGGTGTGATACACTCGAATTTCCTTCCCGGTGGAATTTTCCAAACCGCTTTTGATTGCATCTCGTCACCCATCCGATGTACACCACTGACCACCTAAATTCGAGTTCTTTCTGCCACACACGATTCATTGCTCGCTATCACACCGGCGGTTGCCGCAGCAAGCTTGCTTGACTTATTGATCATCTTGAATTATACCCACTGCTGTTGCCCATGCCAAGAGCTGTCATTTTGTGCTGTCACTTGTCACTCAGTTAACGGACATGGAGTGAACAGGGATGGCGAGAAAGGCTCAACATATTGCATGGGCTTCTCTCTGATGAGCGTTTATCTGACGTAGTTATGATCGGACCATATGCTATGAACTGTGCGAGTAACGAATGAGTGTGCTGATTCCTGGCAAGCTGTGAGTTGGTCATTGAATGGTAGGGTAGTTCTCCTGTATTTCTGTGAAATGCGCACCGCTGGCGAAGAAAAAACAACAGTCCGGTGCTCCCCAGGTTGATTCCATTTGCAGGATGGAATCTGGAATCACCATATCTCATCATTGGGTGTTGATGACAACGCTTTAAGAGGAAATCACGTTCAAGACTTGAGTTGTGTTACTCAAACCTAACAGTGGGTTGTTCTTTCCACAGTGGAACCAACAAATGAGTTCATTATACTGTCATTCACGCTTGAAGAAAATGAGAGGTGAGTGCAGACGACGAGCGAATTGCTCTGTCGCGCACCTAATTGATCATAGAGAAAACGACCCGCACTTTTGAATGAAGTGGGTGAATTCGGATGTCGGATTGCTATTCTTCCATAAATGAGGAGCGTCCTGGCTGTACAACGTGATTTGGCGTAATTTTTTTTCGCGAAATATCCTTCCATAGAATCGAGGGCTTTTCAAAGCTGATGAGTTACCAGTTGAAGATCAGTCCAACTGTTTCCAATGGTTGGTCTCCATTCAGTTGTGGACAATCAATGGTTTTCGGTTAAATACACCTATTTTTACAGCGATTCGGTTTTTATGAGAGATTCAAATGTGTTTCTGCTGAATCACTGATTTGTGACAATATACTATTGCCTTTATGTAGTACATTCAGATGCATAACTTCATAGACGAGAGATTCAACAGCGATGTAGCTGAGTTTCTGATAAAAACTAAATTAAAGCAGTGTTTCGCGAATTCCGCTAATTTTGGTTCATGTAAAGCAAAAGGTTGACGGAAACTCGGGGACTGGGCACACCTGATGAGCCTGAGTAGGAAGGACGATAAAGGTCGTGGGCTGACGTAGAGTCTTCAGCAACCTTATGAGTAGATTTCTTCAGCGATAAAAACGATTTTTGGCTGCTTCATAGATTCAGTACCAGGTGGATTAGAACTACAACAGTGACGGTGAGTCCCACAGCAAGCAGCTGCACTACCGGTCCTTCCATAGAGCCTGATTAGTGATGAGTCATTTCTGGTTTCATGGCTGAAAGAGGACCGAAGTGTGAAATACACTCATTTGCAGACAAATATGTTTTTTTAGAGACTCACCTGGAACATAGCTGAATCTCTTGTTTGTGATTTTTCCAGGCAACTGAATGTGCTGAATCAGGCCGCCTCATGTTTCAGTCGCTATGATATTCGAGATACCGCGATGTCGCACTACTCATAAGGTTGCTGAAAGTTCGTCGACAGTCCACGACCGGTTTCGCCCTTGTGTTTCGGACTCATCTGGTTGGCGCGGTCCTCAAGTTTCCGTCAACCTTATGTTCTACTAGAAACCGAATTGCACGAAATTAGCGAAGTGCACTCATTTGCAAACAAATTTGGTTTTTCGTGAGACCCGGAACCCGGCTCAATCTCTCGTTCGTGATGTTTCCAGACAGCCTCATGTTTCGGAGGTGTGTTTTTTGTTATCCTGTTGATACTGGGTCAGCTAACGCTGACAGTTCCTTCACGACTGTTCTCATCAGTACCTGAGAATGCCATATTCGTTTTGATCCAAATTTAGTAATTCAGTGGACTTATTAGGTTTCCAGAGAGTAGCGATAGTATTTCAAAGGACCTAAAGAGGTAAACTTTAGTTCTAAACGGAGCGATCGGGACCAATTGCTAGTCATCGGTGTGTTCGAGCTTGAGGAAGACAACCACAATGGAAATGCAGTTTGTAAACAACTTTCAAATTTCGTAAGCGTTCTCAAACACTCAGATCGAATGGGATGATACATATTGATTTTAGACAGCGGTCCAGCTCGGGAGTTGTCACTCAAGAAGTGAGGCAACAGTTAAGACCACAATCTTCAACGTTTACCTCATGAATAGTATGCCCAGCAAAACATAAGTGTCTCCTAATAGACGTAGCAATTGAAAAGAAAGATAACAATTTTTTATCAGTAGGCACATAAAGGAGGTTTTGTGTGTAAGTGTTAACATTTTTCTGTTTGCGATAAATGTCGGAAAGGGCGCTGAAATTGTGAAACTCTATTATTCCCCTGGTGAAAGCGCCACCGCTGCACCTCGTGATTACAAAACCAAACATGGTCTCATCAAAGGTCCTTTCACCGTGTCGACCATTACACGCTTGATTGCAAAATTTGAGTCCACTGGATCTGTATTGGATTTTCCTGGCAAAGGGAGAAAGTCTGAGTGATGAAAGAGCACCCATTGTACAGAATGCCGTCGAGCAACTTTAGTCCCAGAGCACCATGGCATCTTCGTCAATAACTCAGGTGTCTCAGTTGACCGGCATTCCCCGCGCCAGCAGGTATCGCATTATGAGACGCCACCTTCATCTCTACCCGTATCATTTCACTTTATTAGAAAACATCACGAAAGAAGACAAGGAGCAACGTGTCACGTTCATTAGCTGGCTACTGGACAATGAAGAAATCGTTCCCGACATTTTATGGAGCGCTGAAGCAAATTTTTCTGTGGATGGCATAATCAACAGGCACGATTGC
This sequence comes from Opisthorchis viverrini, assembly GCF_000715545.1. NCBI lineage: Eukaryota > Metazoa > Platyhelminthes > Trematoda > Opisthorchiida > Opisthorchiidae > Opisthorchis > Opisthorchis viverrini. The sequence continues at coordinate 2,256,001 of NW_008751661.1, forward strand.
GTGATATGGTCCCGTGAAGCTCCTCACGAGTACCTCACCCATAAGCTTTATTCCCCTCATCTCTTTGTGTCGGTGGGATTCTCCTCAAAGTGTTTCCTGCGTCCCTTTTTCTTTGATGCTACGGTTTCCGGCGACGGTTACCTCCATGTGATACGTACGCCTGTTATCCCGCAACTCAAGGAGCACAAGAAGTCATCGACCGTCCTTTAACAAGATGGCGTTCCACTCCACCACTCAGATGAAGTGCGAACTTACCTCCGAGAGCAATTTTTTGATGAGAGAGTCATTGCTCGTGGATTTCCAAACTTTTGGCCGCAAGGTCGCCCAATCTCACACCTCTGTATTATTGGTTTTGGGGAATGATCGGGGCTCGTGTATATCATGAAAATAAACCGAAGTATTTGGTGGGGTTAAGAGCAAGAATTGAACATGCGTCTGCACGAGTGACGCTCGAAGAAGTTAAACATGCCGTGTCTCACATCTCATACCACCCCCAACTTGTTATAGAAGAAAGGGGCGATTTTTTCGACATATTTTGTAATGTTAGTTTATTTACAAAAAAAACTCCATAAAGCATGTATGTTTATATAAAAAATGATAAATGTTTAAATTAATTTTAAAGTTTTAACATGAGTATTATTTTTTGTTGATTATGAGACACCCTGTACGTAGCACATGCAGTTGAAGTATATCATAAACGAGAGATTCAGCTAAAATCCTCAGTTAGAACCAAATTAATCGGCAAATGGGTGTTTCTCCGCTTGCGCCGCCTTCTAACAGCTTTCGGGTTTAGTTTCTGAGGGTATTACCCAGCATGGACGTAAACTGTGGAGCACTGAGGTGGTAAACTGAGCTGAAGTGATTGGGTCACAATCTCCAGCTGAGATACATCCTAATGCATTTGAAAGCTGATACGATCGACAAATATCACACGTTCGGTAGAAATGCTCGTGTTTATGGTCCATACTTTGATTGCAAGATAAAAAACAGATGCCGAAAACCGATAACGGCCTTTAAGGTTTGCAATTAATTCCATTAGGTATCCAGTCGGTGACCAACCACTATCCGGTCCTCCGTGTTTTATTCCACGTAGCCTCTCTAATGGATTAGATGGATGACTAACATGGGCGTGAAACAGATGAACAATTCAGTTTATTTCAGAGGGGTTTGGTAAACAATCGGTGGATTTATTGCTGGGCAACGTTTCGCTTTTGACACAAAAGCTTCGTCAGGCCAAGTGAGTAAGTAAGTAGGTTGATTGGGTTTTTAAGGTAGTCAGGGAACCAATCCGTGAGATTCCTTATGACTAGTGACGTGATCAGTGCTGGGTGTTCAGTCCGATGTCCCTGTTTGTTGATTAGTGCGATGACTAAGCTTTACGATAGATCGGTTAGGGGG
>NW_008751661.1:2258281-2262094 GCF_000715545.1 Opisthorchis viverrini
CAGCACTGATCACGTCACTAGTCATAAGGAATCTCACGGATTGGTTCCCTGACTACCTTAAAAACCCAATCAACCTACTTACTTACTCACTTGGCCTGACGAAGCTTTTGTGTCAAAAGCGAAACGTTGCCCAGCAATAAATCCACCGATTGTTTACCATACCCCTCTGAAACGATGACTTCCCAATCGGTCCCAAACATTTTTCAATTGATTGTAATTCAGTTTATTGTTGTGCAAGAAAGCCGTTTAAACAAACCAGAAGATCGAGTAGAGCACGAAAAACATATAATAGCAGACATCCTTTTGAGCAGTGTTAGAACTAGCTTTTTGGAACGATTCAAAGCCTATATACAACACTCATACTGTTTGACAGAGCAATCGGGTTAGGGCAAAGCCGCTCATTATCCAGTCTTTTGAGAGCATCCAAAAACGCATTTCCAAGTTTACAATCTTGTACACCTTAAGTGTTCCCAATGGTTATCAATGAGTCCCGGATCAGGACCGTAACTAGGGCAGTTTAATGGCTTCTGCCAAAGAAGAAAGCTAGTTCCTTGTGAACTAAGATCCAGTCAGCACATCGAAGTGCTGAATGACATCCAGCATTGCTTATTCACTCATTCTGAAGGCTGGAGAGGCTGAAGCCATACAGACTTCTTGTCGGACTTCTTGTTCTCTAAACCAACCCAACCGAGCTTAGTTTCTTTTCGTCATCAACAGTGGTGAAATTTGATTGGTTATTCCAGGTGCCGCAACTGTCCGCCTATGCCAAGTAGTTTCGAATCCGATTTTATATTTGGACATTTTCTTCTAGTCTGGAAATTGTATATCCTTGAGCGCGTGATGACGTTCCGTAGACACCATGTAGTGTCCTCATCTCTGATGCACGTGTAGTTTACTTAGAAGCGGTATGAGCCAGCCACTGTTCCCCTCCCCTCTATTCCGAAAGAATTATATCCTTTCTGCTTCTTCATAGTGTAGGCATTTTTACTTTTGTCCACGTTATCTAAGGTGAGCTTCACGAATACTGAGGTTTTCCATGTAGCAAACACTCAAGTTCCAAGTGATATGTTACCTTTGAGTCTAAATTCGACGATCTGAGTGGTCGTATAACTCTGGAGAGTCGAGCCCCTCGTGACCCGACTCTGGCGCTGACGGCTGGCACAAGGACAATGGAATATCGTTTCCTAACTGCCAGTGCATGATAAACTCAATGCGACCAGTGATCAGTGGCGTGGCGAACATGCCAGATGGACTGGTACGCCACACGCATCTGACTATCAGCGTGGTGCCAGCAATCACAACATGGATCAAAAGAGATTGCTCTGGGGACAAACGATCTGACGGTGCCATTTCAAACTACCCATCGCTACATCTCTCGTTGCCTGTTGATTTGTAAGACCCAACGTTGAATGTCTTAGATTTTTCGCAATATTTTCGGAAAAGAAGAGTTTGCGCGTTTGCCCATCCTCAGGGAAAGGAGGCCTTCGCAATACATTTTACTTTAATCGTCCTAGTTGTATTCAAGTTCGTAACTCTAAACATGTGGCTACCAAAAAAGTCAGGGTCACACATTAATTTCGTCGCGGGTCCTCCGAGTAGCCTTGCGTCGACCTGTCACTTCCCAATGCGATCGGAAAAGCGGTTGAGGAGCAGTCCAATCTAACATTTTGTTCTAATGTGATTCACCCACCGAGGCTCAAGGTCGAACGATCGGCTGATGTGACCAATCACGTGGTAGTGCACCCCGCAACCGACTGTTTAGTGTTATCGGATTCTGTTGGAAGTGGAGTCTAGTTTTCCGGAGTATTTTTAACTACTATTTCGTGAAAAACCATTAAAAGTGATCTGGTCATGTACGGAGTGCTCGAAATTATACACGCCTTTCTGAAAAAAACTCTGATGATGGTTCCGATTCACCGTTACTTTCTTCTGAGGTTTGTGATTCGTGGTCATTCGGACAACGACGCTTATCATGTTCTAACGAATTGTCGCCTTTGGGTGTGAATGACGGGAGAAGTAGCTGTGTAGCTTCCTTGAGGGAAACTACAAATGGGTTTGTGTACACGTATTACACTACTCATAAGGTTGCTGAAATCTCTTCGACAGCCAACGACCGGTTTCGCCCTTCTTGAAGCTCATCAGGTGGGCGCAGTCCACAAGTTTCCGTCAATCTTATGTTCTAATTGGACAGGTTATGACAAGCACACTCATTTGCATATAATTTTGCTTTTCATGGGGTGACTCAGATGAAGCTGCACAAAGGTCGTCCCATATTTCAACTGGTATAATGGTCGTGAAAACCAACTCGATGCGTGAATCAGTGTAATTCGCGAACTTGGTACGAGTTGGGTTGACGGAAACTCGGGGAATGCATCTACGTGATGAGCCCCAAGATGAGCGAAACCGCTCGTGGACTGTCGAAGAGTTTTCGGTAATCTTACGAGTAGCGTGCCGGACACTTACAATAAGGACAACCCCAGTTCCGAAATACTCGGCAAGCACCTCTATCCAGAGGCTGGCTATCGACAAGATCCAGTCAAATAGCCTCCAAACCTACGAGCTCCTCTTGTAAATGTCATCCTGAATTGTTTTTATCGGGAAGGTGATTACAACCCAAAAATGGTTCACTATAGACAGATGCACCATCATAGATCATTTTGACCCTAATTTTGCTCTCTGAACTTGTTTGTGCTAGGTGAATACCGGACAGTACTAGTGTAGACGTAATACACCAATAATAAGGTTACTGAAATTTCTTCGACAGCCCCCAACCGTTTCGCCCTTGTGTTTCGGACTCATCAGGTAGGCACAGTTCCCGAGTTCCCGTCAACCTTGTGTTCTACTTGAACCCAAATTGCACGAAATTAGCGAAATAGGCTCATTTGCAAACAAATTTGGCCCTTCGAGAGACTCACCTGCAACCCAGCTGAATCTATCGTTTGTGATGCTTCCATAAACGAGAATTCCAGGTAAGTTCCCCGCAAAACCAATTTTTTTGCGAATGGGTGTATTTCGCCGGACATTTCTGTTTTTTCCTGGCTGTGTGAAAGGAACGTTTGTATCACGTGAGCTTCTCCTCCTGAGATGTTTACTGTTTTACTTCGGGAGAACCTCACACAATGTCGACAGAATGCGGCAAACCTCAAAGTCACAGGCACCTGACAGGCTTGAGGCTACCCAAACTGGCATATGGTTCGACTGATGTACAACGTTCCGCACCTGAGTATCTTGGCTCATAAAACTATTTGTGCTCCAGAGTGAGATTTAGGCTGCACAAACCTTAGGGGTAATTTTCAACCCAGTCTTGGAGATAGTAATGTGTATTTTTCAAATATTCCGACCCCCCCCGTTTCCACCTTTTTCTAGCGGCAGGAGTATTTCCACGGAAGTAGGATTGTGTATTTCGACGGACTGTCGAAAAAAACGCATTCGGTTAGTGAATAGGCTGAATTTCACCTCGTTAGACACAAAAACTGGCTATCGTGTATAACTGACCCCACAGACTGTTTGAACTGGTTCGTTCTGACAGTTCGTTTAGCTAAACTGTTGACACACCACTAATTTATCTGCATGCAAATGACATTGGATAAGCTCTGGCATTGAAAATTACCTGAAAACATTTTGTGCGCAAATAAATACGAAAGGTTATTTATGGTCACACATTTATTAAAAAAATACTTGCAGTTATGCATACACATATATTTAACATTACTATAACCTTACTGTGCATTTCGATGGGGAGTTATCACACAAACTAGCAAGGAATACCTGTAACGCCTGAAAACACGGGCGGTACAAATAAACATATATATA
>NW_008751661.1:2262450-2296314 GCF_000715545.1 Opisthorchis viverrini
AGATAGATAGATAGGTAGTTAGATAGATAGATAGATAGATAGATAGGTAGATAGATAGATAGATAGATAGATTAGATAGATAGATAGATAGATAGATTAGATAGATAGATAGATAGATAGATTAGATAGATAGATAGATAGATAGATTAGATAGATAGATAGATAGATAGATTAGATAGATAGATAGATAGATAGATTAGATAGATAGATAGATAGATAGATTAGATAGATAGATAGATAGATAGATTAGATAGATAGATAGATAGATAGATTAGATAGATAGATAGATAGATAGATTAGATTGATAGATAGATAGATAGATAGATAGATAATTATGCAAGTGTACTCAGGAATGGGTCTACAGCAAGTGCGCTGCTAATGGAACTTGGGTTCCTTAATGCGGATGTCGATTGTTGAGAAGTTACGTTTAGCCAAAAAGTGGTTTCTGTTTGAAACTGCAAATGAATCACTCCGATTTATAAGCTCATTTTACCAGTTTATTCATACTTGCCCATATATATATAATCTTTTGGTAAGCAGTCTGTGGATTTCGACGCTCAGAGTAGCAGCCATAAGGAGGACACTTTGTGCGTGACACAACATTCGCTTCTTCCAGTCCGTCACTAACCTGTTTCAGCGACTTCGGCTGCCTTAAGGAAAACAATTCGATCGGAGAAACACTTGAACATTTCCCATCAATGTCACCTTCCGGGGTTGAAAGTAGTCTGATTAACTTCAAAATGATGTTCATCAGCCTCCTAAAAACAGACCATCAGGTTTTTTCATGATAAACGTCTAGAGTAGTTCGGGTGATAACAAAATCTGCATCACACAGAAACTGTTTACGTCCAAACCCACTGGATCTTTGCTTCATCTTTTTCCACAGACGTTTTGACAAAATTCGCCCGTGACTCATTTCTTTCGTATAGATAATCTAATCACACATTATACTAAAAATGTAATAAACTTCAACTTTTCCTCATGAATACGGTGACGTTCGTAACTAAGTTAATTTGGACAGGTAGATAATTCGTGGTCGTAATCGAATCAAATTGCTGCCACCTATTTTCCACATTATCGGCGTTGTTACATCGCTCCGGTAAGGACAGTTGAATGCCCTAGAGACCTCGGTCATATCTGTGTTAAGCTATTTTCATTTTTGGTTGCTCACACATACTCTAGAAGGATTGGAAGGTGTTCGTTTCGTTCAACGCGCAGTTGCGATCCCACCGACGCGTACTGGGATAATCTTCTTCGGGAAGAAACAATCAAAAATTAACAGGATTGGTCGCACAAACTAAACAACAAGTGAGTCAATCAAATCACAGCTATGAAAACAGTCGTACTAAATGACGTGACGAGAAGACGTAATACACTACTCATAAGGTTGCAGAAAACTCTTCGGCAGCCCATGACCGGGGCTCATTAGGCAGGCTCAGTCCCTGGGTTTCCGTCAACAGTATGTTCTAATTGAACCCAAATTGTACAAAATCAGCGAAATGCACTCATTTGTAAACAAATTTGGTGTTGCGAGAGATTCACCTTTCGTTTATAATGTTTTGGGGTTTTGTGCAACAGGCGTTGTCAAATTGCTAAATACTCACTTTCTGGCGTTTTGGAATTCATATTTTATGTTCGACTAGAAATCTTTGACACGAATCATCGACGAGCAGAATTATCAGGAAGCTCAGCTTCCTGAAAGCAGCCACTGAATGCCCGAAATCTACAGGGACTCTCAGCTCCGCTAGATGTTGACCAGACAGACAACGCCCCCGCAATATGCAGCTCCTTTCAGCCTTGTTCAAACCCAGGCAGCGAGTCAGCGCTGATCAGGGTCAGACAATGCCCCCGCAATATGCAGCACGTCGCAGCCAGACCGTGTGCGTCAGCATTGGACCGAGTTCAGACAATGTCCCTCCAATAAATAGCCTGGGACCGTTGTGTATTCGCACTCGCACTCGCTTGTTCGTAATATAACTGTTGTGATCCCTTCTTTGAGTCTTTTTTCTCCGGCACTAGGCACTGGAGCGAGTCAGCAGCAGCTACCACAGATTGGCGAATCAGCAGATATAACAGAGGCAAACCGATTTCACGGATGTGTAGTAGAATTGGGAGAACTCCCGTTAAAAAGTGAACTGGTTCAAGAAAACACAGATTATGGAAGTTGGCTATCACGAAAAGAAATACCTGATTCTTTCCGAATCTCGATAGTGCTAATATCTCGCCTTGTACGCTGTACAGTTTACACGGAGGCCTCATATGAGCTTTTTATGTCGTCGTAGCAAGCGCCAGTCAGATGCAGACCAAACGGTTGACTGAGCGGATTTCGAAGTAACATATTACACATCAGACTTTCCAGGTCTTCTTGTTTGAGAACTAGCTCACTTCATAATATCTGTTTTCTTCCCTATAATAGTTTGGTATACAACTACTAATAATAGCAACAATAAACATCCTGTCTACTAAAGGGATGGACACCGCCAAAAACCGAAAGAACTTGGTTCATGACTTATCCCATAGTTTTAGAATACCGAAGGCGTTAAAGCATCTGTGGGGACTGTCGGGAAGGTCAGGTTTCCCGAAAATAACTCCAGAATGGATGAAACCTACTGAGAGTCTAAAATTCCATCAAAATCTCAATGAAGAGGCCGGCAAGCATCCGAATTAGTCAGTCACTCAGCAAAAGCCGATGAGTGTTCAAGCACGCCACAGAAGCACGACCGAATATGATCAGTGTTCAGATATTCCATGAAGCACGGTCGACGCTGGTCGGTGTTCACTATACGCCGATTGGACAGCCTGGATCAATTTCAACAAGTGCCTTTTAAATAGTGTGAGGCCTTTGTAACTTTTGTTCTTGCTTGTTGCAACAAAGCTCTTGTGTTCCTTGTCAGTGTGTCTTTTTCCGGCACTAGGCACCGGAGCCGGGACAGCAGTTAGATATAACAGGGATGGCAAAACACGGGGGACAAAATGGAACGAGTACAGACGCTGAAATACACTAATCATTGAAAAAACGAATGCTCACTATTGAAAGGAGTGCAAAGCCTCGAAAATATTAGGGTTTAATTCATGGAACCTAAGCTTGACAGAGTAGAAAATCGCTGGCTAGATCCGGTTGGTCGTACTAAGCTAATAAGAAAAGTTATAGTTGTAGAGAGAAGGGACTGTCTGGAGGAATCAAAACGCTCCGAATTATCGCTAGTCCGTTGGTTAAACTGACATATGTGGATGGGAGTTCCAGGTAGCCCAGCGATTAAGGCGAGAACTTACTGACCGGAAGGTGTGTGGTTCGAACCCAACCCTTGCACCTCGATTGCTTCTGTCTGGGCCTGAGCAACTCCACAGTATCACAATCCTCGTGTTTCCTTAAGGTAGTGTGACAGTTGGGTACTGAAAGAATGTTGAGGCTGAACTAGTATAGATGTAGAAAAAGGATGGGACCGTTGTATCTGAACTAGAAAGTGCAATGATTGTAGTCAACCAAGACTACTTTGGAGTTGATTGCAGACGAACCTTCGCCATCTTGTATGGAACGGATAGGATACAGGGAGCTTCTGCGAATTTGTAAGCGGTACTGTGTAGCAATTTGGTGAAAATTAATGAACAACCTGCTACCACTCCGAAAAAAATCGTTCAGCTGTAGCACCGTTTCGGTGCCTAACTGCCACCCGAAGGGAGCATGAGGGTTGTCATACTGTCAGTTTGCCCAAACCTAGACAGGATAACGTCAGGATGTAACGGTCGCGTTCGAACCACGGACCTTCCGGTCAGTAAATTCGTGCTCTAACCACCGAGCTATCCCCCCCCCCCCCCATCTGAATCAGAATTGACAGGACAGAGTTGGTGCTGCCTTGCGAGAAGAAATAACCATACAAGGAGTTGATAAAATATCAAGATAACAAACGGATAAATGGTGCAACGAACATGATGGATGGATCGAACTATCACACGCGAATGTAGGGGTATTGTTTACCATTACAATACCCGATGTCGCATTTGTTTCCACCTGGCCTGTCATGATCGAACCGAATGACCAGCCTGATTTTGTGCGTAACCTGAATCTACAACACTCAGGTTACGGATTCGCGTACATAACTATATTGGAGCCAAAGGCTCACCTCTAAAAAATTACAAGTACAGCAGATCAAACGATGTATGTAGGCAATCAGACCCATAGAGCATCACCAGATGAGCGCCAATCTTAGAGTGGGACAACTGAAAATAAATCTGTCCTATAATTTCACAGTCAGTTTGGAGAATTCGCATTTCAGCGAGGCACAGAATCACACAGACCCCAAGGAGGCCTGTATTGATCAAAACAAACGTAGCGTTCTGTGAGCAGTGCTCCGTGAAGGAAATCCGGCATTCAGGTGATCACATAAACTGAAGGAAGTATACCATTTCGAATTCAAACGAAGAAATTATAATTCCACGAACAGAATTAATCAACTGAAGGGTGCGAATGAGCACTTGGAGTGCAATGAAACCAATCACGTTGCTGTCATGCACCACTCACAGATCGGTCCTTGTCGTGTAAAACTGACCACTTGTAAGTATGAAGCTCATTTCCGAACGCAGGGCATTCTCGTGGGAATAGGGAAACCAGTAGAAACAAAAAAAACCCAGCACTGACTGTACAAAGCATCAACCAAACGTGGCTGAACAGTACTGAAGTGTCGGTCACGAGTTAGAATTGCTTACCAGATGGCTATCCTAGGCAGAACAAAACAAGAAAATACGTAGGGTCAATCGATTTCGAAGCTGAAAACAAACAGTTTAACTGCTGGGTCAATGTTCCGTTTATCTGTACTCACGACAACAATGAATGCACGTCCACATCGGTATAAAGCGTATAGTTCTGCTGGATAAAGCGGGAATACAGAATGTGGATGTTTAGTCTTGGTCGAATTCTCAAAATCGCTGGTACTAGAGATTAGATGTGTACTTTGCTCTATCATCGTCAAAACATTCCGGCGGTGGTGAACAGCAACACAACCACACCATCTTACAGAATGACGATCGGAACAGAGGAACAGTGCAACTTGAGTCTGTCCGCATTGTCCTTGTACGTACACAGTCGAAGAATTTTGTGTGAATATGAGAAGACTTCTGTGTGTAAGAGAGATGATGATTACTTGGATGCGTTTCTCATCCAAGTGGCTGCAATTCACGTGTCCAATGGGAGAAATGACTCGAATTTAAGACTACAAGTCAACTGCCTGTGCGTGCGGCACTTGACAAGAGGCTTCTTGTAAGAGTCGTTTCGGTAATACGCTAAGATTATTCAGACAGTCAGTGATGTTAACTGATCTGAATCGTTCGTGTTTTCTTCATAAGGAACATTTTAACGGAGAATGGTTTCAGCCGAACTTGTCGTGCTTGTTTAGTAGCAAGTTGTGAACACACATCAACTGGCGTCTTGTCGCTTGGCTTATAAGTGAGAGTGAGACCTTTCGAACTAAACGAGGGACTTAACTATAAGGTTGCAAGGAACATTTTAACGGAGAATGGTTTCAGCCGAACTTGTCGTGCTTGTTTAGTAGCAAGTTGTGAACACACATCAACTGGCGTCTTGTCGCTTGGCTTATAAGTGAGAGTGAGACCTTTCGAACTAAACGAGGGACTTAACTCATAAGGTTGCTTGAAAAAAAAACCGGTTTCACCCTTCTTAAGTCTGATTGGGTAGGCGCATTACCCTAGTTTCTACCAGCTTTCTGTTCTACTTTACGTTTGATTGTCAGTTGACTGAGTGAACACAGTGGTTTAACTATACAAAAGCGTCAGTTTGTCTCTGAAGCACTCGCTGTAGGTATTTTAGGGATTTGTTTGAATAATCTTTCCCCTGTCTTGGTGCAACAATTCTAGTGATCCCACACCAACGGGCGGGGGAGCACCGGAATCGAGTTTCGTTCTTATAAGAGCTCATCAGCAGTGCCTACCCTTCCGACAGCTGAACTCCAAACATCCGATATGCGAGCTGAGTGTGCTGCCACTACTTCGCCAGCGTACGCTAGGTGCATCTGACTTACTACATCTGAACAGATGAACTTGTTCACTCTTGACCAATGTGCCTGATTCGCTCCATGCCTCGGATAACGACCTGTTGACCATCTTGGTTATATCGATTGACCGACCCGCCTATCAGAAATTCCCGCGCGATAAAGTGCCACCGATGATCGAAATCGGCTGGACAAATCTTGATTTGTTGTAAGTGTTTGTGGGATTGGTATAATTCACTTTCAAATCACTCTCGTTCGATCTGTCGTCATCCTGTCTTGGCGTAACTGTTCTGATGAGTCCACAGCAAAAAAGAAGCACCGGACACACGTTTTGCTCTTATTACGCACACAAACTGATGCAAGTGCGCGTACAGAATAAATTTATCTCAAATCCTCTTGAAAAATTCAAGAGGTGACACGTAAAGTCACTCAAACTGTAGCACCCATTCGGTGCCTAGTAGCCAGGCCACCCGAAGGTTGCACGAGGGCTGAGAGACTGCCAGATTGCCCAAGACTAGACAGGGAAATCGAGAGGCACAGGTCGGGTTCGAACCACTGACCTTCCGGTCAGTAAATTCGCGCTCTAACCACTTGGGCCATCTCGCTCAAGTATACATAACAGCATCCATTTCGGTCCCTCACCGTGCAGCCGAGCACCCACCATCGGGTCTGTCTTACCTCTGTGTTAAACAAACTATTTTTTGTCTGCTTGGAGTGCGCGTCAAGCGGCCTTTTCTCACATTCAACACGAACTCACGACTGATCTATTGTGTCGGCCCATTATAGCCCTCGTAATTCCGATCACTGTGGGAGTCAATGCTTCCGGATATGGCATATGTGTGATCCTACTGCACTAACCCAGTGGCTCAAAATGGTTGCCTGCCATGTTCTTCACTCTCCTCAAGGGAGAATAATCACAACCGAATCGAAAAGGAAGCGTTGCTTTTGTTTTCGGCTGCGTAAAAATTCACAGAATGCCTCAAGTCCAGCATTTTGTGCTCTCGACAGACCACAATCCATCGTTTTGACAATCCTCGGATTGTATTAACTCCATCCGATTGTGTGCTGCCAATCGCCGCAGCACCGAGCCACCAGGTTACTGGGCTACTGGATTACTATTTTAACGTAGCCGTGCCTATATGACATCACATCATGACTGGCATTTGAGTACCATTCAGCCACCTCGGACTAATGCAGTCCGACCAGTTTCCACGGCTTCGATTTTGGTTCCACTCGTCTCTTCATTCCCATGAGAGTGTCCTGTTTGCACCATGATAGGAAAAACAGTTCGATCTCATCCAAGTGGTCTGTTTTACATGACGAGAACTAATCGGTGAATCGTGCGTGACCTCAGCGTGATTGGCTTCCCTACAATTGAAATGACTAATCGTGTCCTTCAATTGATTATTTCTCTTTTGCATCCCTGTTATTGAAATTATTACTCGTTCTTTTTCGTCATTATCATCGGTACCACAACATCAGTGTTCGACACTGATGATTCACCGCCAAACAACCAAACGAAGAGAAGAGAAAACTGGATGGGGCTGAATGGTTCATGGTTCGAACCCAACCCCGGCATCTCGACTGCTCTTGCCCCGACTTGGGCAACCTGGCACTATCCCAGCCTTTGTACTTCCTTCGGGAGATATGGCAACCAAGCATCGAAGGGATATCACGGTTGAAAGGTTTTACTGAATACATGCTTCGTCCCTACCCGCCTTTATTGTTCACCTCATGAAGCCTATAAGACGGGATTGAAATCATCAGCATTTGTCCAAGGGATTCAACATCGAAATCATCCACCTAGAGGTTACCTTACTGACAAATGTATAAAGAGAATCATCACCTGGTTGATGTTCCATATCCCGTGTCTTCCACGCTGTCTGACTGGGGGTATCTGTCGTTTTAGTGTATTTTTGAATTCCCTGTTAGTTATTTTTTGTTCTCTTTCTTCCCATTCACCAAAGAAACTATATACGCCGCAAGAATGTCACAGCGGAGTTTTCAACTTCCCACATTCTAATACTTTTGTCTTGTTTTAATTTATTCTATCGATTTTTGTGAACAAGAATCATCCTTTCACGTCAGGTCCTCCGGTCCCCCCCCCCAAAGACACACGTGCTGATTCGTTCTGATTACTGAACAATGAATGCGCACCAAAGTTGATCAGAAAAACTGGAACTACTGATACAAACCAGTTGTGCTTTTTTCGAGTCTGTATAGTTTCTGGGTCCCATGACTTGTTTCACATTCCCTGTCTGTCCAAATAAGTCAACATGAAGCTGTCTCGGGTCTACTCATCCGGCTTTCTTGTGAACATTACTCAAAGCACTTGTACAACACGCAGAGCATCTACACAGGGAGAATCTGTGCTGTCCGGTCCAAGTAAACTTGACCGTTATTCCCGCGATGTGGCATGCACGTGTCCCTTCGTCATCCGGTGGACGATCAATGGGTTTGGCCAATTAGCGGCCCGGTTAGCTTCAGTTTTTTGCCGAACTGGTTTCGCGTAAAGGAGCCGGGTTCATGAAGCCAGATGGATACCTCTACTGGAACAGCGGGAACTGGAGTTTGTGTACAACTCAAGTGGTTTGCCGAGATTCGGCACACCGCCTAAGAAACGACAGTACATAGCGGTTGAACTGGGATTGAATTTTTACTTCTGGAGGCTTACCAAACTGGAGAGCTTCCACGGACTCTTTATACGAACAATACATAATGTCCTGCGTAGGCGTTCGAATGAATACTCATGAAAAAGTATAACATTCTCACCTAATAGAGTAATTGAATTAGCGGTCGGTCAGAAGATAATCCGTGAAAACACTGCTAGATAAGTTGATTGGATACCTCATCCGCACCTCTATGTTATACGTTCAACGGCGTGATCACCATTCAATAGTAGACGGTTTTAAATCAATTTCTCTTCAAGCGAAATTAATTTCGGTCTGGCTCTTATCGATCATAGTTTTCTTTGTACAGAACGGATCGGGTATTCGGTCAGGTCCCCTAAGTGTTGTAACTCCATTCTTCTCACGCCGTACGAGAAAATCTTCATTAATGTATCCGTCAAAAATTGTGTAATATTTCTCCTTTAGTTTTAGGGAAGGAATCTCCCAAAGTGAACACATACTCTCCATTCCACGTCTGTTTTCTGTGAACCGTGTCATTTCAAAGTCCAGATACAGTTCTGGCTAGCTAACTCTGGCGCGAACTTGATGATCGAGTGTGAGCTCAACTCAGTTCGACTGGAGTGAAAACAATCAGCCCATGGGCATAGCGCCTACAGAAAATCAGTTTTCCAAGAACAGAATTCAGTTGATGTCCTTCAAGCTTACCATGAATAAATATATCAGCCAGCAGGAAACTAAATCGAGATCTCATGACAGGGCCGTCTTCCGTTCATAGAACTTATTGTTGAATTGGAACAAAAAAAAATCAAAAAATCTTTCAGACTACCCTTTGGGATACCAGTGTCTAGCCTCAGTGCAATGACGTGGGTAATCTTCTGTTTTCCAAAGTGGTATACAGGCAAAAGTGACGTGACATTAAGTCAAAACAGCTGTTGTCTGGTTGCGCTTAGCTCAACAGGCTGGGAAGTGCTACCGAGTTTGTGTTTCGCATTGACATACCTAACAGGCACTAGATCCGGTTCGGTTACTCTCTATGTGATTGATTCCAATCATACTTGTCTTCATGTCACGGCCTCTCAGATGGCAAATCAGTCGACATCTCATTATTCTAATGACAATCCCGAGTGTATTCGACCGTCTGAAACAAATTAGGTTGGACTTAGTAGTCAACGCGGGCTCACGTGACCCTCTCGCCGTCATGACATCGTACAGTGCATAGCTCCTTTTCCAACCCCTCTTACTTGAAAGCCGACTGACAGTGCTGGATTTATGCCCTAATTTACCATCTCCTCCCTGCAATGCGCAGCTACCTAACCCCCCCCAAATCATCGGTGAACGAAACTGCGGCAGCTACAACCACTGTACGACGAGTACGCGGTTATTACAGTTGACAATGATAATGCTGATGATGACGATGATGATGATGATGATGATGATGATGATGATGATGATGATGACAATGGTGTTAAAACCGAGTCCGACAAGAGGACGTCTCGGGTGAACGGAGTTCAGCGATTGAAAAACGTTAGAGTTCCCAATTTATGAGGAAGGATTGCTTTTGTTTAGGAGTGTAACTGAATGCGTAAGCTTACATACATACCGATTCAAGGACCGGAATGCAATGACCGTAATTTGATGGACGCACTGTGGGGGTCCGTGGATATCAGCACAGTTACAAATGGCATATAAAACCTAATAAGATTACACAATAGGTTGCTTTCACATCCGCAGCTGTGACAGTCAGTCGCCTGATATCGACCTAGACGTGAAATCTGGGTTCTTTGTCTGTCTCCATCAAACGTGCCAAATCAGAAGGAAGTCCATGTTATTGGGACTCAAACACATCAGAGGCTTGATCGATTTTCGGAGACCCAAGCGTCTTATCTGCTCAATTTTTCTGCGCCCTCATTCTCTCATCAGTTAGCTTGACTGTGTATGACAAATCGTTGCAGACGAGTCGTTTCCTTCACACACCACAGCCAGATGAAAAATAATGAGCGAGCTGGAAGCGTGTTTTCAACCGTGACCACAGATCGCATGTCTAGACAAATGACACAGTTGTGTAGTAGGTCACGTGAGTCCGCGAAACTGAGGGTCATCCTGTGTCGGTAACAGCCATGCAGTCTGGAAAAGCTCTAGCCAGTCCAAATGAAGGCGAAACGTGATGTGGGGTCAAGTCAGCAGTTTGATGAATCACTTATTCCAAATATAGCGCTGTGGACATACCTCACATCTACTCGTCATCCTCCTCAGATTCCACAGACCTTTTGTCACCATTTGCTTCTACAGGAGCTGCTAAAAGATCGATCTCTCTGTGGGCAAAACACCAACGCGGTTGTTTTACGATGAAAAACTCACAGTCGCATCACACTTCAAGAATGAGCCAAACGTCGGGTGGTCTTTCTTGAAACAGATCGCCCTGAAGATGAGAAACGAGTCATTCAAGGTCCTCATCGTCATGGAAATTCTTTTGGTTTCATGTGAATTCAGATGCGACATTTTATAAACTCCGAACTGGAGTAAACACAGGTTTCGTGCACCTTAAAACTCCCGAACAAGGAATTACTGATAAAATACACGCCTGAGGCGCCCAACGATAGCTCTGTTACACTCATGGAGCAAAAAGTTACCTTGCACACGTGACCGACGAATATTTACTGCCACCCCGTCACGTTGAGTGAAAAGGAACTAAGCACTGCGGTTCATCGAGAAACTATACGGAGTGGAAAATAAACCAGAAGAAAAAAGGATCGACCCGAACCGATTGAAAATTTACAACGTCGATTGCCACCAGATGTTCTTGCTTAGAACGGCGCATCAGTGAAGCACAAGTGGCGGTTCGGAAGATATCTGCCCAGCCTCAAAGTGTAAGTGTAGAAATTTTATACGAATTATCCATCAGGAAGGTAGACACAAGGCTAAAAGAAGAGGGCGTCACCACAACCGGATATGACGGGATGGGAATTGTATTAACCGACTGAACGCAAGTGTCTATACTTGACTGGAAACTCGCTGATATTCACCACTGCGCGGCTTATTCGACAACGTTTTTGAAAGAATCTCGATAAAATGAGGTCCATTGCTCTCTGATTATTGTGTCCGCTTTCAAAAACTACTGTAGCTCCAAATGTACTAAAAGCAGTTTTTATGACATTTACATTTTTTAAACGGGCTAAAAGCTCAGATATCGTTCTGGTTGCTGATGACATGAGTGCTGAAGTAGGTAGACCCGACTGGGTGTTCGAGGTGCATGGACAATGGAGATTTCCTGCTTCATAGACTGCTCCTTTGCAGTATCAATTTCAGGAACAGCGAAAATCACCTGGCCATCAGCGAACCAGTCGCCGACTCTTAATGAACCAAATCATCATCAGTTACAGATGGCAAGGGTTCATCAATACATATTGGTCCTTCAGGTCTACCTGAATAGACTTCGATCATACGTTTTCCCGCTGCTGCTTTTTGTTGAGCTTTTCAGACCTACACAAAACGCACACACCTCACTCAACATTGTAAACGGAAATCAAACGAAACTTCTCAAACCCGCTACTCGAACGCTAGCCGGAATGCCCGATGTCGGATATAAACGGTCACTGGAAAAAGATATCCAAAGTGCTATTCAGATCTCTGTTTGCGGTACAACCCAATCACCCTCGTCCAAACATTGGATCTCTGGTAGGACCATGTCATCGCTGGACTCCCGGTAACAGATCCTCCCTGGCTGCAACCACAGCTCCGTCCGGCACATCATCCGACGCCAGGTGAAACTGAGTGTCCGTGCGGAACCGAAAGGCAGAAGAAATGGAAGGTGCGAAAAACGCCAGAAACGTCCACAGGCTGTTTCACTTGATTCGTTCAACTTTTCCTTGGAAACCTCTTGTTAGCAAAAACCTTTTGGCGCGTTGGGCAAAGCACCTTCAACAACGGGCCACTTTCGGCCACTTGCTACTTCAAATCCGGACTACTGGCCTTCAACAGAAAAGCGAGCCGCGAATATGGAGCCCCTTCAGACGTGCACAAGCTTTATCTGGTCCTAACGACCTTCCGCATGCTCTGTTCAAAGACGGCGGTGGATCCTTCAGCCAGTGCTTTTCTAGCCTATTTGCATCTACATGGTGGAAGGAGACCGTCCCAGACAAATGGAGTGAGTCAATAATGGTGCCATTTTTTTAAAAAAAGGTAGAAACTACGACTATGCTAGTTTGACTTCCGCTGTGACAAGGCTGCTGGCGTCACTGGTTCTTCGTCGGCTTACAGCGGCACGCGAATCCTTGACCCGTGAGCATCAAGAAGGATTTCGACCGGGTAGATACTGCGTCGACCACATATTCGTACCCCATCAGGTGTACAGAAGGCTCACAATCTTGTTGTTTCTTGACATCAAGGGTGCGTTGGATTCTGTCGATCGGTCAGTGCGGTTTACCAGATTTGTCCAACAGGATATCCCGGAAGTTCGAGCAGAATCCTTTCCCCATTTTCACATACCTCTGGGCGTGTGAGAGTGCATGGTGAGCTCGCTGACACCTTCCCTACAAAAAGTAGGGTCCGACAATGATAACCACTCTTCATTCTCGTTCACATTCGTCGGCGACGAAATAATGAGGCAAACGCTGAAAGGTCTTCAACGCCTCTGTATTTAAATTATTGCTGGTGAGAAGCTTATCGATCTGTAGTACTCAGACTACATTGCCGTTACCTTTCAGAACGAAGGCTCAGCACAAAAACTTCGTTGAACTGACTGACCACTAGCATGCCATCTTTCCGCACTCTCCTTGCAACTTTAAGGCACTAAACCATACTTCAGAACAGTTTGATGAAATGTCCGAGCAAGTTCCTTTGAGGCAACAGGAACGGGTATTTTCATGAAGAAAGTAGGGACCCACGTAGAAAATGCTCATTAAATATCAGAAGTAGAGGTGACGCAGAACACCTCTTGTAGGTTATTAAATCATTCTGTGCGAACATAAAATTTACTTGCGAATAAGTGGTTCAGGACAGACTTGCTTTCCTTAGGTGTGTAACTAACCTGTACTGACAGCTCAATACGGTGCTCAGCCTAGAGAAAATTCACTGGGACTGGTCGGGACATTATACAGTCAAGCGAACGCAATAGGTACTTCGGAAGCCCTATCAACGGCGTTCACAAGAATTTTGCAACAGAACAATAACACGGAAAAATTATCAGGCGCCATAGCACGGCACAGTCCAAAACGAAACTGAGTCCTGGTGTGAAGCTCTCTGTCAGGAGCGATGTTCTCCCAGAATCAATAAAACCAAGACTGAGAACCTCCCCAAAGAAAGTATATTAAGCCACTCAAACCATAGTTCACACACACACACACACACACACACACACACACATAAGCGTACCATTTCAGACAGAGAAAAAATGTGCCCGTCGTCTCATCTTTACACTCTGTCTAACGCTCTATCCATTGCTGCCGTGAAATCTGTTTGGTACCAAACCACTTCCATCTTTGGCTGCTGAATAAGGTCACTGGACGGAAAACTGGTCGAACTCGGCCACAACCAACCACTAGGCGCGTCATCGAAACTGCCCATTAGGTTAAAATCAATTGAATGCTTCCCATTCCATTGCGATGCCATAAATTGTTATCACTCAGGCTTATTTGAGACTTTATTGATTACTCGTTATAGGCCACTGTTTTCCACTAAGATTTATTTGGCTGCCACATTATGTTGAGTTTGACTCGTGTGAGTGAGTGGAGTTCACCTAACATTACGCGTTTGGCTTAGAGGAAATGTGCCTTCTTTTTTGGCCTGTGTTACAGATTTTGCGACCGACGCGAAACGATTTCATCTAGCATCTTTTTTCTTTGTGAGTTCTCTCAAATGGGTAAAAGGGTACAGTGACATGAATTGGCCAGTCCGATCTGCCTCACCAGCAGTATATTCCTCTGTTGATCTGTTGTCGTGTTGACCAGCCACTTGCTAACTTGTCAATTCATCATAATCGGAAAGAGTATTTTGTACTGGAAGGCCAGAGCTTCTTCTACGATATTTCTTGTAGCTTTCTGGGGTAGGGGTCCAGTATGTTGGGATGAAATGTTGAGGTGTACACCAAATTTGCAAGTCGAAGAGTTTCCAGCAACCTTGTGAGTAGTTTCCTTTATGAAAATATACTCCGATATCTCGAATATCGTGCCAACTGAAACATGAGGCGGCCTGTGTGCAGCACATTCAGCTGTTGAATATCGTAAACGAGAGATTCAGTTGAGTTCCTCATGAAAACCAAATTAAATTTGCAAATTAGTGTATTTCTCGGAAACAGTCCAATTTTGGTTCAAGTAAGGTTGACGGAAACTCGGGGGTTGCGCCTACCTGATGAACCCGAAACAGAAGGGCGAAACCAGTCATGAGCAACCTTGTGAACCTTTATGAAATGTTGAGGTCTTTTAAAATCACCTCCTTCCTCTGTTGCCTACTGGGGATGACTGCTGTACATCATTCACAAGAAGACATCACTACGGTAGAATAAAACCACCAGAACACTTATGAAGACGGATTCAAGGCCGTCATCGTTAGCCAGTTCGCTATGGTTAAGGAAATAACAAATTTGTTTACAGGGAGGGATTCATCCTCTACAGGTGTTTGCCCCGAACGTGCTGATGTGACTTCAGTAAAGACGACAGATTGATTGCGAACAAATAACTAAAGGACGCTATGTGTTGGTATTTCAACGCCCTCCGATAGACGGTGACAAATAACAACAAAAGGCCTACGGAACCCGCATTACACCATCTGTCTCAGCTGCAATCGACAGCTGGTCGTAAAGGTCGTCCACTTATGAATAATCGGGTCAAAATATTGATTAAGCGAAAACACTGGACTGACAAACCAATTATTGCACACACACAGTGGGGCGAGTAGTAGAACACGCAGCACAGCGAACGGTACAATAGAACCGAAAGTTAGTGTACTATCCCCCCCACAAATGAGACTGTGGCGAATCAGTATGAGGTAGATCGGAGGATGGAGAAATGATCAGCCGTCACAACAAACCGTGATCGCCTAGATTGTTTCCAAACGGTCAAAACTACTTTTTACGCATCGAAATTACACCACAGCAGAGCAATATGGTCACTCGTTTAATTGTCCAGAACGTGTACTCTGGAAGGGTGTATGCCACTGATCGTGGCTAGATCCCATATTTGTCCGTAATTAAGACTGTAAGGGGATATAGTATTTACCTGAATACAGTATTTCTCCTGAATAAACTCTGAGCGTATTTGACGGTTCGTGGAAAATTCGAAAAGTGATGCGAAACAATCTAGAAGTACCCAAGAGAATATGAATTGGCCGTGATGGTAGCTTCTAGAGGTATGCAGAACACAAATGTGTGACTAACAAAACGAAGTCCAGGGTGCTTTCACAGAGGAAACTACTCACAAGGTTGCTGAAAACTCTTTGACAGCCCACGACTGGTTTCGCTCTTCTGTTTTGGGCTCATCAGGTAGGCGCAGTCCCCGAGTTTCCATCAACCTTATTTTCTACTTGGACATTTTCGACCATTTGACCGTAATTGAATGAAGTGAATCTCGAGAAATACACTCATCTGCAAATCAATTTGGTTTTCACGGGAGACTCAATTGAACCTCTCGTTTATGATGTTCTGCAGCTGAATGTGCTGCACACAGGCCGCCTCATGATTCAGTTGGCACGATATTCGAGATATCGAAGTATATTTTCATAAAGGAAACTACTCACAAGGTTGCTGAAAACTCTTTGACAGCCCACGACCGGTTTCGCCCTTCTTGGGGCTCATCAGGTAGGCGCAGTCCCCGAGTTTCCGTCAACCTTATGATCTACTTGAACCCAAATTGCACTGTTTTCGAGAAATACACTCATCTGCAAATCAATTTGGTTTTCACGGGAGACTCAATTGAATCTCTCGTTTATGATGTTCTCCAGCTGAATGTGCTGCACACAGGCCGCCTCATGATTCAGTTGGCACGATATTCGAGATATCGAAGTATATTTTCATAAAGGAAACTACTCACAAGTTTGCTGAAAACTCTTTGACAGCCCACGACCGGTTTCGCCCTTCTTGGGGCTCATCAGGTTGTTGAAGAGTTTTCAGCAACTTTGTGAGTAGTTTCCTTTATGAAGTGAATCTCAATTTTTTAAGGCCGATGTCGGAAAAGAGTTTAAACCCTGTAGTTACATGCATGTTATTTAAAAATGTGCACCTTTTTCATGATACTTAATCTCGCCTTGTAGTTTTGACGGAAGATTCTGGCTCTGACTTTGTACTGTCTGAATACGGGTGTTCCACTGTAGGTAGTTCCAATTCTACGCCGCTGTTTGTACCGGAACAGCGGAAAAACTATTCAGACAAACAGTTCCTTCTTTTTCTCAGTTAATTTTTTTGTCATTCTAGTTTGAGTAGACAGGACACACACAGTCGACTTTACGTCTAGGTGGACAGCCGTCTGCTAATTGAAGACAAAATTTAATTACGCTACATGAAAGCAGACTATTAGAATTACAGTAAGCGAAGGAGGGAAACAGCCTAGAGATTCACGTGGTTGAGCAGACGAGATGGGACAGAATGACTGAATGAATTGTTCTAAAATAGCAGTTGATTATTCTATGCTTAAATTTATCTCGGCTATTCTAGGGAGGCCTACCCAGAAACGGGAAAATGGTGGGCTAGTACTGCTGGGTTGATACGGGCGGAACAGCTGGAAAACTACCACGATGAAGGACTAATTCCGTCGATTCTTCTCCAGGTCAACCAGTTCTTTCAGAATCAGCAAGCGACCAAACAGTCCTGATGACAGATGTTTAGACCACCGCTGCAGGATGGATTTTCTCACACAAACGATAAAGACTGAGGTGGAAAAAATAATTGAACTCGGAAGGTACAGAATGTCACACTTTCCTCCAGTTCAGTTGAGAGTTTTTGAACTTCAGTAGACGCAATGTTGTCCATTCTTTTAGACGAATTATATCTTCACCGGATATCTCAAGTGACTTGTGTCACCAGTAGACATAATTGAGTCAGTTCGACCGTCACGTGCTATGTTGTGGAACTGATGTCACACGGACAGTCACGGGTGTTATGTGGGTGTTGATGTGTTCGCCGAGCTTGGTAATCGACTCGCAAACGTTTCGTCACTATACAAGGAGACATCATCAATCCGCAGTTGGGTGATGCGGTTATACGGCATTTGAAGGCCTTTTTTTACCTCTTAACTTGATTGGTTAGTTGGATGACAGCGTTTTTCTTGAGGTTGCTAGTCCGTTCGTGATTTTTGATTGTCTCCTCCTCGATTTGCATTGCGTTGTGGTCTGATTTTCTCGAGAGTGGCTGGGTGGCTACACCGTTCCGTTCTATCGACCGTAGACATTTGTCCGAAAATTCACGCGGTTGTGTCATGCATGTTATTTCTCCCATGATGATCGTATTCACACAGAACCACGCATGTATGATCGCACAAATAGAAGGAAGGTGACTGTAAACATGTGGAGTGAAAGTAAAGATTTTTAATTACGACCATTCAGCCATTTAGCGTCACGTTGTAGCCCTCGTGCAGTGCATTTAGGTAATTCCCATAGTAAGTAACCGTGACCCCTCTGTGTGCTCATTCCTTGTTCAGTTAACCAATTGTGCGCATGGCCTCTTCTCTCAACACTGACAAGATTGGCACATGTACACATGTGACCTCATACAAATGATGCTAAGAGTTTCTACTGCTTGAAATGCTTCCACGGCACAATTAGGAGGGGAGGCTCAAAATGGGTCGTGCTAACTTTTCCTTTACCTCGCTTTCCGGTTAAATGCGCCACCGAGCCCGGAAAAGAGAGTACTACTGAGGAACTGATACTTCTAAAGCCCAATGAACAGTATAACTCCACTCGAAAGTTTTGCATACAATTTGACGTGACTTTTCGGATTTGATAGAGCTCTCGTGTTCCTCAGTAATCTCCACAGAGTTCCACACATTTTCCGGATTATTTAATTCAACTACGCTTCACAGCGTTCCTCTCTCTTCCAAGTCGTCGCAAAATTTATGACGATTGAAAAATGGTTTATCGTGATATTTCGGAGAAGTGGCATTTGACGTTCTCCTCATCTTGTACCGGTGTAACGGTGATATTACTGATGGGGAGGCATGCGAGTAGTATGTGTTGTTCGTCGAATTTCGCTTTGCGTCTTTTGAAAAGGGGAGGTCTGTTGCGAAATTCGTGTAGACACTTTGTAACATTTGCTTGGATTTGACCGACGAATGAGTGGAGTCAATGAATCTCCAGGAAAGTTCAAGAAGACGCGTTCGGGAGAAGATGGGTGTCCAGATTTTGTAAATAAGATGCAGATTAGAGTTTTGTTTCTCTGTTCAGTGGTCTGTAACCGGTCAGTTGGCATTTCCTAATAAACAACTTCGCAGCGAAGGCCTTCTTCCTTTCACCGGTAGTAGTTGCGATGCATTTTGAGCCGGAATTTCGACACTTCACGTTAGTTAATTGGATGAACTCGCACATTAGTTACGCCTAAGGATGCAATCGATAAAAATGGCTGACAGTGGAAAATAACCGGAATCTAAATGAACCTGTTCACCTTGACAGACTGATTAGAAAATGGTACCCAAATCACGCAGTTATGCGCATCAGTCGGTTAGTTTATCGTGGACTGAAGAAAGAATTTACACGCATTCAACTCCGTTTGTTTCACTGGGAAAGTTACATATCGAGAGTTCGATGCACATTTGAAAAAAAAACTTGGTGGAGGTTTGACAGGGGAACAACTAGAAACCACTGAATTATGTTATGGGTACTGGAAGTAACTCAGACCCAAAGCAACAAGGTTTCAAGGGGGCACAAAATGTCATGATTCGCTGGACTGACAAAAAGTTGAGGAGCACGTTGCGATTTGTTCATCAAGCGCTAGTGACAGTCAAAAATCATGCGCGCATGCGATTCGCTCTCCAGTTTTGGAGATGTAGAATACTCATTTGTTAAAAAATAAAGCAGTATGATGAAGTGGTGTCATCGTTTGCCATAGCTCAGCCATTGCTGAAACTCTCTAGATGGATGTCTCCAAATCGATTTGCGTTCCTTATCCATGTAGAGGTCTGGAAGTAGCTCCGGCTACTTCACTTCTTATGGACGAGTTCAAATATGGCTCATTAAGTGAAAAGGGCTCGATTTCAAACATAGAAACCGCTCCTCCTCATTGTGAGCTCCCTCCGCAAGAGGGACCACCACACTCCGATCCTCATGAGCAATTATCCCCCTCAAACAAAGAGCATGGCGCAGAGTTACTGTTGTGGTTTTTTTTTTTACAAAACCCATGCTAAGTACGGTGTAACCTGATTGTTAGTCGATGAGGCGAGAAACGCCATACTCGGTTACTTTCTGTGCCCTCGACTACAGCACAAGAATCCTGCTAATTGTTGCTGAAAGGAGATAGTATGACCGCCCGGATGAATGTCAGAATAACAAAATGTGACCAAGCGAAAAGCTTGCGTTTGTAAAAGTGTAGTTTCCAAAATACATGAAGCCAGCTACTCTCCCCGATGAGGAGGAGAGAAGCGCGTTGGACTGTTCTGAGGGATGGCCTCTCTTCACATGAACACTCCTTGATGATGGTCCTAGCAACTCTCATCTTTTTACGACCATCAAAGCTATCAGTTTCACAATATCTCGTCTACATGGATTTTCCAAAAAACCACCGTACCAGGTGAACATATTGGAACCGGATACTCACACACGCACACATTTTTAAAGGTGATTTGGATTTGTGGACACAATCAATGAAATTAACCCCAAAGAAAGGTTTCGTTTTTTGTTCCCTTGACGTTTCATCATTTTTTCTGCAACAATGTCTCGTTGGTATAAACTACCACTTTTACTGACAATTTTGTCATCATTTCGAAACTTGGAATTGGTTTGTCCTTCCCAAGATTGAGCAAGTTAACCTTCCGGTATAGTTCAATGCATAGTTTTGATTCAACAGTGATCTGTGTGGAAGAACGAATAGTGCTGCGGTGAGAACTCCGATTGATCGCAGTGTTAAAAAGAAAAGAGATGAGAACATCGCCTGATGACAATGATAGCCTTTTCCACTTGGACGTGCGCCTTAGGAGACTGTGGGACGCATAATAGATCGAAAAACTCACCATTTTAGTCGCAAAGAGGTGACTTCGTAAAGCATCTTGCTTCGAGGATTTAAAGTGATAGGTATCGGAGCAGTTTGACTAGAGGATAGATGTACTCTTATAGGATGGCTATTGCAAACGACTTATTGATACCCCACACAGTTAGAAGCGACTAACCAAAGCTTGTTTCCTAGTCTACTTTCAAGGGGAATGTACCAGCCGTTATATTAATAAGGCTATCAAACAGCCAGGAGACACGGAGAACAACACTCGTCTCGGTAGACGGTGTTTCGGTATGCGTAGCACATGACCGAGCCATCGTAGTCGATGATGCTGGATGTTTTCCCGGATTGAGGTGCCCGCAGAACAACCAGATACCCGTTTCCTATTCACCTCGTTACTTACACGCTGACGCCATCCAAAACCAGCCACGCTTCTGAGGCATCGGTGGTCGAAGACCTGGAGACACCTCACATCACCTGCCCGCAGAGGTCATGTCTCGCATCCATACAACAACACACCCCTTACTGTAGCCTGGTACACACGACCCTTAAGATCCAGTGAGATGCCTTTTTGATGCCAAAAGTGACGCAAATTAGCAAACGTGATTCGAGCCTTTGAGATTCTTGCACTGACTTCATCAGACACACTTCCGTCTGAGCTAATACAACTACCGAGGTATGTAAAGTTTTCCACAATCTCCAGCTGTTCTCCTTGAATTGTTAGGGGTATTTTGCAGATGGTACGTTCTGAACCAGGACTTTGCACTTTGAAGGTGCAAGGCGCATGCCAAATGATGGTATGATGGCGGTCAGTTTATTCAACAGGGCTTGTGCTTCGCTATGGTCTTCAAAGATGAGGGCGATGTCATCTGCGTACTCCAGATCGACAAGGCTCTCGCCAGCAACAATTTGAACACCGGGGTTTTGAAAACCGTCCAGTGTTCGCCTCATTATTTCATCGATGACGAAGTTGAACAAGAATGGGGAGAGTGGACATCCTTGTCTGACACCACTTTTTGTAGGAAAGCTTTTGGAGAGCTCACCATACACCCTCACCCGCCCAGAAGTATGTGAATATAGAGATCGGATTATGTTTACAAACTTCTGGGGCATACCCTGTTGAGCAAGTGTAGTTAACAGAACTGATCGATCAACAGAATCGAACGCACCCTTGAAGTCAAGGAATACCAGGATTGTGGGTCGTCTGTACATGTTGCTCTACTCTAACACCTGACGGAGTGTGAAGGTGTGGTCAACGCAGCCTCTACCCGGTCGAAATCCCGCTTGATTCTCACGAGTCATCGCGTGCCGCCATGAGACGATGAAGAATTCCCCAATTGCTGTTTCATATAAACAGTGGAAGGTTTTTTTACTCACGATAGATTTGATACAAGCCACATCCAAGAGAACATGAGCAAACGTAAGTGGTCATGTTGGATATTGTCGTTTTGAAGTAAGCGGAAGAATATTGGTTGACCGAAATGCAAAAGGTGAAATTCAACAACTTTCATTGGAGAACCTCCTTTATTCACAAACTGAACAGGCAACAATTAGTTTTCAGGGATATACCACACGCCTTTCCGGTATCCTTCGGCAACGTTTTTTATAGCTGTTCACTACTTTTAGATGTTTTTCAATAAAGACATCAGCCTGCAAGTGACGGCAATGCATTCGCCGAGCTTGGTT
Source organism: Opisthorchis viverrini (assembly GCF_000715545.1). Taxonomy (NCBI): domain Eukaryota; kingdom Metazoa; phylum Platyhelminthes; class Trematoda; order Opisthorchiida; family Opisthorchiidae; genus Opisthorchis; species Opisthorchis viverrini. The sequence continues at coordinate 2,284,893 of NW_008751661.1, forward strand.
GTTAGATTAAAAAACGTTTCATCACCTATCGAGGTAACATCGTCAGTGTGCGGCAGAGTGGCTGAATTCCGCTTCTTCTACCTGTACTTATATAGTTTTTAAACAGCATCTGGTAGCTCTGAAGCGATTGGTTTGTCCGGCGTTGGTCTCCTATGGACCAACCAACCACGTCATAGCAACCAGATGCTGTTTAGAAACTATATAAGCACAGACAGAAGAGAAGGAATTAACCCACTCAACCACACACTAACGATGTCACCTCGACTGGTGGTGAAACGTTTGCAATCCAATAGCTAAGATCGACGAACAGATCAACAACCAAGCAGCGCAACCGAGCTATCTATATTCCACAAACTTGTCCGAGGGCAATCTATGATGAAAAGCCAAAAAACATTGTCCAGCTGTTTCATCCTTACTGGGAATCATGAGCAGTGCGCATTTCATAAAACTCAAAGAAGTCTCGTACCCTCGGCATCCCGGTTTGCACTCTGAATAAGCAACCATTACGTCACGACTAGCTGATCAGCGGTGGGACTAACTCGCGGCTAGGCAGTATATAGTTCTCCTGATCCTTCAATCACCGAGTCCACATTGCGTGTTCTCCAAAAGGGTGAGTGTGATGACAGACAATGCACTGACATTTGGAAAACGTGTCCTAGCCACCCCAACTCCTCTCGAGATACGGTTGTAACAAGAGGTCTACGAAGCCGTTCCGATTCAAACACACTGAAAAACGGCTCTCCTTACTAATAGAAGCAAATGTCAGTACATTAGGAAGTAGGAAGCTATCAAAATTATCACCAGGAGATAGCTAGAGGGAATGCGGTTTGACCAAAACGGCTTAATGTAGTCTGTCCCCCTGAATGAATAGGGCTCATCGAGGATACTAGTTGATTCTTCACATCAGAGGGGAAGTGCAATGTTGGAAAAAGTCAACGCTTCACTTGCAGAAGGAAATGTTCACATCGACCGCTTGGGGTCGTTTGTGTTTTTCCGGATGTGGTTTGTATCAAGTCGATTGTGAACGGAAATCCTTCCACTGATTATACGAAACAACATTACGAAATCGGAACCCTGTTGATTGCCAGCTGATAAACTAGGACACGAAATGATTAATATCTCTTCACCTTCACAACACTAAATAAAATGAGGTCAGAGTAGTGAGTTGACGTCGGTCCATTCCGGATGTGTGGTTACTACATCTTCCTAATCCCTGTGTATACAAGTCGTTTCATTGGTTGGTGGGTCGGTTAAGTGAATAAATGAGAAAAACGCATACAATCGACCTACCAGACCGATCTGAACTGCACGGTAATTGTGACAACTTTGCGGTAGTTCCTCATTTTTTATTCAATCAAGGTGTACTATGCGCACTCCCGATTCGTCCATGCCCTTTTTCAGTTTCCAACCGTTTGGTGGTTACGTTGGTTTAGGAAAAAAAAACACTTTGAACTCCCGCTGCAAACATTTTGGTGATGTATCACGGGGCTATGTTACACGGTCCTGTGATCAACCATGGGTCATTTGGTGGTGACTAATTTGGCAGAAAATTTCGTACGATATGGTTAGTGATTTGGGGGCGCGCAGTTGGAGCACGAATTTACTGACCGGAAGGTCTGTGGTTCGAAACCGATCTGTGCCTCTCGGCTTCCCCTCTCTAGGATCGGGTGACGTGCTTTCATTGGAGAACCTCCTTTATTCACAAACTGAACAGGCAACAATTAGTTTTCAGGGATATACCACACGCCTTTCCGGTATCCTTCGGCAACGTTTTTTATAGCTGTTCACTACTTTTAGATGTTTTTCAATAAAGACATCAGCCTGCAAGTGACGGCAATGCATTCGCCGAGCTTGGTTGTTAGATTAAAAAACGTTTCATCACCTATCGAGGTAACATCGTCAGTGTGCGGCAGAGTGGCTGAATTCCGCTTCTTCTACCTGTACTTATATAGTTTTTAAACAGCATCTGGTAGCTCTGAAGCGATTGGTTTGTCCGGCGTTGGTCTCCTATGGACCAACCAACCACGTCATAGCAACCAGATGCTGTTTAGAAACTATATAAGCACAGACAGAAGAGAAGGAATTAACCCACTCAACCACACACTAACGATTTCACCTCGACTGGTGGTGAAACGTTTGCAATCCAATAGCTAAGATCGACGAACAGATCAACAACCAAGCAGCGCAACCGAGCTATCTATATTCCACAAACTTGTCCGAGGGCAATCTATGATGAAAAGCCAAAAAACATTGTCCAGCTGTTTCATCCTTACTGGGAATCATGAGCAGTGCGCATTTCATAAAACTCAAAGAAGTCTCGTACCCTCGGCATCCCGGTTTGCACTCTGAATAAGCAACCATTACGTCACGACTAGCTGATCAGCGGTGGGACTAACTCGCGGCTAGGCAGTATATAGTTCTCCTGATCCTTCAATCACCGAGTCCACATTGCGTGTTCTCCAAAAGGGTGAGTGTGATGACAGACAATGCACTGACATTTGGAAAACGTGTCCTAGCCACCCCAACTCCTCTCGAGATACGGTTGTAACAAGAGGTCTACGAAGCCGTTCCGATTCAAACACACTGAAAAACGGCTCTCCTTACTAATAGAAGCAAATGTCAGTACATTAGGAAGTAGGAAGCTATCAAAATTATCACCAGGAGATAGCTAGAGGGAATGCGGTTTGACCAAAACGGCTTAATGTAGTCTGTCCCCCTGAATGAATAGGGCTCATCGAGGATACTAGTTGATTCTTCACATCAGAGGGGAAGTGCAATGTTGGAAAAAGTCAACGCTTCACTTGCAGAAGGAAATGTTCACATCGACCGCTTGGGGTCGTTTGTGTTTTTCCGGATGTGGTTTGTATCAAGTCGATTGTGAACGGAAATCCTTCCACTGATTATACGAAACAACATTACGAAATCGGAACCCTGTTGATTGCCAGCTGATAAACTAGGACACGAAATGATTAATATCTCTTCACCTTCACAACACTAAATAAAATGAGGTCAGAGTAGTGAGTTGACGTCGGTCCATTCCGGATGTGTGGTTACTACATCTTCCTAATCCCTGTGTATACAAGTCGTTTCATTGGTTGGTGGGTCGGTTAAGTGAATAAATGAGAAAAACGCATACAATCGACCTACCAGACCGATCTGAACTGCACGGTAATTGTGACAACTTTGCGGTAGTTCCTCATTTTTTATTCAATCAAGGTGTACTATGCGCACTCCCGATTCGTCCATGCCCTTTTTCAGTTTCCAACCGTTTGGTGGTTACGTTGGTTTAGGAAAAAAAAACACTTTGAACTCCCGCTGCAAACATTTTGGTGATGTATCACGGGGCTATGTTACACGGTCCTGTGATCAACCATGGGTCATTTGGTGGTGACTAATTTGGCAGAAAATTTCGTACGATATGGTTAGTGATTTGGGGGCGCGCAGTTGGAGCACGAATTTACTGACCGGAAGGTCTGTGGTTCGAAACCGATCTGTGCCTCTCGGCTTCCCCTCTCTAGGATCGGGTGACGTGGCAGTATCCCGTCCTCGTGCTTCTTTGGGATGGCATAGCAGCTAGGCACCGGAATGGTGCTACAGCTGACGAAGCCATTCTTGGCCTACCGATTTGGAGGTGTATATTCCCCAGAGATACAGCCGACCAGGTGATATGAGAACACCACACTGAAAGGCGAAGCAAACAATCCACCTATTGTCATTTGGATAATGAGCATTCATTGTCCGTCTTTAAGGACGAGTTTTCCATGGAAAGAAAACAGTGTGAAACCTGCTTACAGTGAGATGGGACTCTGGACCGCCATACGATTGCAATGTGTTCAGCTACTCAGCACAGTCCTAGTTTTATGGTTGAAAAAACAAAACGGTAAAAGGATACTGGACGAAAACAAGTCCCAGCTGAACCATATTTTATCCGTGAGCACGTAAACACTTCTCTACTATCCTCCCATGAAGGAAAGTATCACCAGCTGAACAGTAATCCACTCTACTGTTGTCGACTATTAGACTACTTATAAGATTAACTCATTGACAGAGCGAAGAAGCTTCTTGTGAGCCATCAAATACTCGCTGTGTTGGGTGTTCGGACCTGATCAAGCGTATGGTTTACTAAAAGGAGGTCGATTGAGCTTACCGCGTGATCGTAATTCAGATCAGGGTGAGGCATCAAAACCTTCAAGTTATTTACCCCTTCTGTTCTCACGACTAGAAGTCCAATACGCGCTCAAGTAAACCATTAACGGGCATCATCATATTATTATTATTATTATTATTATTATTATTATTATTATTATTATTATTATTATTATTATTATTATTATTATTATTATTATTATTATTATTATTATTATTATTATTATTATTATTATTATTATTATTATTATTATTATTATTATTATTATTATTATTATTATTATTATTATTATTATTATTATTATTATTATTATTATTATTATTATTATTATTATCATCATCGACAGTATGACGTCAGTGTTCAGCACGGATGCCCCAATGTACGTGGGCTGGGATACTGTCAGAGGGCCCACACCTAGACAGGAGGGCGACTGGGGTCCTCAGCCAAAGCCTTTGGCTCAAAAGCCCAATCGCAGGGCAGTGATGTTGGCAAATGCAAATGCATTACCAAGTCACCACATGTTCCATCCCCCAACTTGGAGAACCAGGAGACTGCGTTTGTCAGACCTCCAACCATTAATCAACTTGGTATGAGAGACTCTGTGAGTGTCGCACGGATACCCCCCAGTATAGCTCAATGGGTCGCTGAGCAGTCTCTTCGTGACGGTCAAAAACCGAACCACAACCATAATCCTATCCTGAAGATTGATCACATCCGTCCTCGCTACAAGGATTTCCGATAGAGATTTACTGCAATAAATCTGCTGACTGGTTTCCAAATTCTCAGTCGGATACGCCAGGTTTCGGCTCCAGTTTAGTGAACAACGTTGCTATAGGCGAACCCGCAGGCATCAGCTCTATCTAGTTGACCCACTCTAACTAGCGAGTTGTTTTTACAGCGGGTCAACAGACCTCAGCCCCAAGGCTGGCACAGAATGACCTTGAGGTGTGGGTCACGAGTTGGTCACGGTTCATCCTGCGCTGCGCTTCAAGGTTACTCATCACCCCGTTGTTCTCAAATGAGTGATGGATGTGAAACTGTCTGATATAATAAACGGAATAGCAAACCGACTAACCTTGGAGATCATGCAGTAATAATGGTTATTTTAGGTGGAGAATGCATTAGGTGTTCCAAAATTAGGTCGCTCTAAGAATCAGGGGAAGGATCCTTCACTTCCCGAATTTTTATGTCAACAACTGAACTTGAAGCCACTGTGAATTACAAGGTAGAGGAAGGCTATTTACGCATTAGGTCATAAGAAATTCCTACAAAAACTTGCTGTGATGTCAAGTAAACAAGACCAGTTCGTTCATCAAACATGATCTTTCTTCAGAAATTGCATTACTTATGGAGTTGCTGAAAATTCTTCGCTATCCGACTGCCGATTTTGTCATTTTTAGAGCTCATTAGCTGGGCGTAGCTCTCTGGTTCCCATCAACAATTTGTTCTGATAAACACCAAACTTTACGCAAGTGTTGAGTTACACAAACTTGCAAACTACATGGGTGTTAAAGACTCTGTTGTACTTCCAACGTATGATGTTTTTCAACTAAGTATGCTGTACAGAGATTATCCTAAGACATCGGAGTGTTGTTGAGGACCCTATTACCTCGTACAACATTCTAGCTGCATCATGTGGGTGACTTCGTGCTGTTCACCCAGTTTAAAGATCAGAGATTCGGTTGAGTGAGCCATTAACACCGATGTACTTATCGTTCCATTTCGTGGCCGGATCAAGTTTGGAGGCAAGGTACAGTAACTGCTGATGAGGATGTCTATCCCAGAATGACAGACAGATGGATGGCCTTCTGTTGACTAACGTTTAGTCTGTTTCTTCTAGAGAACAGACCGATTAAGCGTTACGCAACTTTGATTGCGTGACATACGTAGATGTGGCGATCAAAGAACATTCATCGTATCACTACTCTAGCTTAAAACAGAAATGGATGGTGAAATTCCAGTCCACAAATCAGTCGTTCCATACACTGTGTAGTACACTGTTCAACCATTTAAAGTCAGAAACAATAGAATTTCCTTTTTTAATTTTTATTCCATTGGAGGCCTGTGTAAAGGATCTGCGAGGAACCAGAAACAGTCCATGTAGTTCGTTTATCAGGTTCATTGGTAATATGCAACAACAATTGTGTTTTTGGAGCATATTGTTCACTCTCTTGAGCCGGCACTTGGAAAACGTGGACCATGTAGATTCCAGTGCCAGTGTTCTTTGGTTCTTTCCGTATCGTTGGGGTTCTGTAGTCCAGGCATCGAGTTAAAATGTCTGGTGAGTGAATGCCTTGTTACATCAGCGTTATCAGGATTAGGTTGCTTATAAAAGACACCACTGCGGCCCATCTGTGCTAGTCTACCAGGCTTATGGTTTTCTTGTTTTTTGCTTCCTTCGTGGGTATCATTTCCGCAATCGAATGCCATCCTCATATCACTGGTCAACGTAAGACCCCTTATAGTCTACATATGTGAGAAGACGTGGGTTCAGGGCCTGAAGGAATGTCGCTTACAAAAGGCATGTGGTGTGTACAGCCGGAGTGAACAGCATGGTGACGCCTCCCCAACAGCGAACTCTTTGTAGGATCGATGGGTACTGAGAACGCGTCGGACCCACAAAGGCTAACCGCATTTTGACCGCTTCGCCACGGGCCCTCAATTTACTCACATCTGGTTCAGTTTATCAAGTGTAAACGTCATTTGAATGTGTAGGTTGGAATAATAAGCTCAGGATTGAAAACACTTGCATTAGGGAAGGTTTGAAATCTAAAAATTCAAGATTTAAGTGACTTTGGGGTCCCGGACTGGAATAAGGTCTCACCGTAAGCAGGCCGGTTTGTTTGCGTGGCCTAAATCGTCATTCAACCGGTATGGTTTACTCGCAAATCCAGCAAATTTTCACGTTGTTTTGAAGTGAAGCTGACAGACACCGTATGACGGCGTAATTTCATCACTAACTGCTTTCGTCATAAAACGTGTCCATTAACGAGGTCAATGTTCAGTTCGTTCCGTTCTACTCATTCGACACTCTCACCGATTGTAGACGCATGTCAGTGAATGCCAATAAACTTGGCTCATATCGTCTCGTTCCACACACGCCAGCCATGCCTACGTGAGCACACCTACCAAAACGCAACAGTAGTGATTGGAGAGGTCCAGAAACATGGCAACAAGCATCCTGCTTTGCACTGTCCTCTGCCTATAAGATCACCCGAATGATTACTACATTTAGAAGTAACAGACGGACATGTGATTCACGCGTGCGACTTTCGTCCGGAGGCTACTGTCTGTAACCTTGAGACGTGACTGTCGTACCTGTCTGATATCAGCACCTGTTCAGTGAAAACGACATTTTGGCACGAATAGCTAATCATACGCAGCACCTGAGTTCAAAAATGGATCAGGCTCTACGAACGCTTTCGGCACAGCCGATTCAACCCACTAGTTGAAACACACATACCTCCTTGGAATGAAACAATGTAGCGTTTGGATGAATTCGGCTAGCCACAGTTTGGACCAGGAATTCCCAACCTTATTCTTTTCGAGATCTCCTATGTTTCCAGTTTTCTAATCACTCCGTTATTGCGCTCCCCATTCGTCCGGCGTTGGGTGAAATTTGTACCTCTTTTGAGTTCCCATCCACTGTTGATGGCATACATCGGTGTGAGAGTTTATCGAGTTCCCGCTCAGCTAATGTGAGTCCTCAGCGCAGGTTAATCTTAGGACAAACGTGAAAGTTAGCACGCTAATGTGGTCGAATGTGGTCAATTCGGACTAGCACTTTTGGGATTAAATCGATAAGTTTCACCGTCATATTAGGCTGTACGAGGAAACGTCAAAAATATGTACAAATTTGTAAACGTTTGTGGTAGCCCTTGTCGAAACGATGTCCTGCCTGAAACAGTATTGCCTACTCTTGACACATTTTCACGAATTTGCTTGCACAGAATCTAATAACACTGTTGTTGTCATGCATACTTGGATTCAACTGACAGGTATAAAACGACGGAGTGTTGAATAGAGACCAGTCCATGACCCTGGTCACGAAACGGATGCATGATTTGTAGTTTACACTGCATTTACACTACGAGAACCCATCAAGATAAATCAGTCTCGATGGCTTAAGTGCTCCTTCTACAAAGGTGCAAAGGGAAATCCTGATACACACAATGACGGCAGGGCTACTGTGATCATTGCGAACTCATACGTCTGCAATGAAAGCCCTACATAAACGTGTATGGTAGAATAATATCCAACCATCTGTGATGTCCCACAATGATCTCAGCCAAGCGTGCAATTGATTGTGATGTCGACTTTTCTTATTGAGGGGTCCGCTTTCCTCAATCCGCCAAGGCGGTCAGCGGACTAGGACTTCCTAAGGTCACAGTCAATGACTTGTGTTTGATTGCAGTTGTGGGCTCGCTGTGTACATGGCGTTGAGTGTACATTCATGCCACTGACTTGCTTGCTCACACCAGACCCAGTATGACGTGCCTGATGTGCGGATCTTGACCGTGCTAGCGCTTACCGCGCCTTGAAGAGCATTCACCATTGTTTATCCTTTACTCTGTTGCTTTTATTTACACGCTGGGTTTCCATACCAAACATTCTTCTTGTTTGACTGGAACTGTTGGTGGCATAACTTCGAATGGGATGCTCTCTTTTTATCTAACCCTTCTACATCGATCGCTTGGATTCACTTTTGACGTCTGTGACTGTGCTCCTTAAAAATAGACGATAGTTGTATCATGGAATTGTTCCGGTCCTCCAATACTACGTGGGCTGCTCTAAGACTGTCACTAAACACCAACTGTACTTCTGAAGCAGACTTTGCAGCCTAGATGCACGCCATGTATGTGACCGATCAACCTGCACCGCTACCTGACGTTATATTGGTCGACCCTACCACACAAGTATCCTGCCACCGGATTGGTTCCTTCGCTCTGTTGGTTGTTGTGCTACCTGGTCCATAGGGCACGAGTGCAGCATCGGCGTATCCCGATCTTCCCTCAGACTGGGTGGAAAACAGCTCCGTGCAAGTCACAGCAGCCAGTCACTCGCGTTTTCCTGCTGTAAGTAATATTGCTTACAGTGTGATTTTGGAGAAAACCGCTACACGGAGACAGTCTGCTTTGAAAAGCTAGACTGCTGTGTCCAGCGTGACTGAATAACAATCACATACTATCACGCTACTGTCCAGTCGCCGTACATCAACTTTTGATTCAATCAGACCGCAACAACGGCAGAAACCAGGTTTTAAATTCAAACAACGTAACAGTGCATCTATCATGGCTGCATGCGTTGTGCGATAGTTAGCCTGAGCATGGGGCGTAAATGCTGAAGCGTCTTCAGGTCACAGCAACCCCCAAAATCAGTGGTGCTTTGAGCTGGAGGAGAAAGCCTGCAATCAACAAACGGCAGGTGGACCTATCGCATTTTTGGTCTCTATTTGAGCCTTGTGATAGTGCTTAAATCTAGCTACCTGTTGGTCGCGGATGTACATGACCAGATTTCTAACAGTTTCCTCAATTCATTACCACACACTTTTAAACCAGTGGAAAGTTTCGTCCTTCAGTAGACTAGAAGCACTGCACATCCTTATCGGGAATCATTAACAGCGTGTATCTCACGAAACTCCAGGGAGGCTGGAACCAGTGGTTTCCCGACAGGAGGTCGAAAACCTAGCAGTTTGGCCACGAACGACTGACCACCAGTGTGAATAACTGGCACTTAGGACATAGCGTCACTCATGCTCCAATCACATGATCTGCATCATGTGGTCATGTGTCGACTGGCCACGTGAGCAGCAAAATATTGGACCGATGGATTACTCATCTTTTGAAATTATTCCTACTCCAAGCTGCTCATATTTTGTTGACAGTCCGAGGAGATTTAAGAGGTAGCTTTAAGCTTTAAGGTAGCTTTCGTTCTGCAACACACTACTCATGGACCTGACACTTGACAGTGAAATGAACCCACGAATTCTAAAGGACAGCAAGGTATTTGGTCACCTTGAGAAACACGCCCGGAGCGATAGCCACATCCATATAGGTTTTACCTCCTTTTTCTCGGTTAAACCCTTCCATTGCCTCAACCCATGTTTTCTGCGTCTACCTCATGGACTCGATGTTCATTCGAAATCCCCAATGAACTTTTGACCCGTGACAAGTCCAACCAGTCTTGGCGAACTTTTCACGCGCGCTTTTTGACCACTTGTGTTACCACGTGCTGTGTGCACACGCCTGTCGCTAACTTGGACCAATTTGCCGTTCTCCCCGGGCTTTCTTTGCGCTTGAACCAATTCGTGCAACAAGTTAAAAGGAAATTCCCATAATTTAAGGTTTTTATCCCCTTCATCTACGTATTTTTATCAGTGTGGTACCGAATTTTACTGGCAAATCTGATGACTTCGCAACTCTTTGCTCGTGATTTCGCGCGTCACTCAACTGGGCTTTACAGACTATGTCATTTCTTCTACATATGTGCTAGGTTTACGGTTTACCGCGCTACCATAAGGCAGAAAAACCTGGGTGCTATAGAGATGACATATTCGTGTTCTCGACCTCACTTGTACTGTGTGTGCAAAGTTCTCCTCTCGAATGCCGAAGTCCAATGCAAAGCCAGCTCCGCAGTTTAAGGCATTTGAAGCGAATCGCCTAAAATCATATGCCAAAATAGTCTGTCTGGAGTCATTTGAAGAATGAAGCTCGAAGTCGGTACTTCCAAAATTAAGCCGTTTGAACGGTCTTCGGGCGATTTTGAAAGATTCTAACTTTGACTCCAGCTCATGAAATGATGTGATATTGTGCAGAACGGCGTGAAGGAAAGCTTCCCAAGAAGGGGTTAGAAGCTTTGAGACGAAATGCTGATTGAAAAAGCTGTCTGTCCGGATGGGGTTGAATTTCCTCGACCATGTAGAGTTGTGCTTGTGCGGACGTTCATGTCTTAGCAACATCGGTCGTGTCGGCCACCAACGGATTCACGATCCACCTGATAAACGTAACCTTCCAGAGCTCAGGTAAGTTTTTTCTATTTACTAATGACCACCCGGCTGACACTGGCGTCTTTCTGATGAGACCATCAGGGCAAATGGAATACCGATAGGTTATCCGTTACCACAAAGTGTTGGTGCGCAAATCCTGATAACACTTGCTTGATGCTATACTATGGGCGGGGGGTGCAGTCTTGCGCTGAAACTTGGAGGAACTGACGGGTCACCCCGGCACCTCAATGGTAAACAGCCGACTAGCACTGGTTTCCATATATATATAT
>NW_008751661.1:2300729-2311944 GCF_000715545.1 Opisthorchis viverrini
CACGACGCTCTTCCTATATATATAATCCGAGAGCCATCTCCTGAGACAGAAGTAGTGGGATACAAAAATGTCACGGATGCTGGCTGGTCAGGTAGGTTGTAAAGTAGACGTGGATCTGGTAAATGAGAGCCCCGAGTACATGCAAAGTGGATGAAAAGATACGTGGAGTTCACTAGAAGTAGTGGGATACAAAAATGTCACGGATACATGCTGGTCAGGTAGGTTGTAAAGTAGACGTGGATCTGGTAAATGAGAGCCCCGAGTACATGCAAAGTGGATGAAAAGATACGCCCATGGAGTTCACACAAGAGGCTCACCGGTGGCACTGACACATTTTCAATTTTATTCGATTAGGCAGGGCTGTGGATACTCAGACATGATGGTCAGGTTCGGAGGCGTGGCGGGTATAGAGTTCTTGGTAGCTCAGTCGACAGAACATTCGTTTGGTGAACGGAAAGTCAGTGGCTCATCCGCACTCGTGATTCCTTACCGATACTATTTGTACTGAGACCTTCCGTTTCAAGAAATGCCGGTACCAAGTGAAATCTGGGGACAACACATTCGGCTAAAGGGTATGACACACGAGGGTTTCAGTTGAGCCCCTCGTTAACACCAAAGCGTGTGGGTGTACCTTGGCATTTGCGTGCGAGATAAAAATAGGATTGATGGCAACTTAGGAACTGCGTCTATTTGATGAGCACCAATAAGGGCGAAACCGGCGGTGGGTTGTGGAAAAGTTATTGGCGACTTTGTAGATAGTGTAGTGTTGTGCCAAAAAACGTACTTTGATATCTCGATCATGGTGTCAACTGAAGCATGAGGTAGTCTCTGATTTCAAGGATATCACAAACGGGGAATTCAGCTGGAATGAGTCTTACATTATCGCCAACGTACCTTGAAGTTGAGTGTGTTCCTAAATCAATCAGTTCAATTTATCAGCCATAAACCCTGTACCGTTGGTTCCAGTTGCTACAGTTTCAATCACCAGAAAACGGGAGACTGCGGGGCATACAACCAAGCCTTGGAGGCGCTAACATGTCGCTACCACCGACTTATTTTATTTGGAGGGTCGAGGAGGCGTTCTTACACGCCCAAGCTATTCAAAAGTTGTAATTCTAACCCAACGCGAATTTTCCACTCCCGTTATTCATTTCCCACCTTCGGTTTCCCGTACTGACGTAAGTAGTTGATTCTGCAATTGTATGATGCGTGTCCAGTCCTCTTTGTAAATTACGTCAGGCGTGGATTTGTGCATGAAAATTAAAGCTGGTTTGAAAAATCTACGAACTGAACAACTTTCCTTTCACACATTACCTTTAAAGTGCGTCGGAAGCGCATGTTTCCCTTTACGATCCGAGACAGCAGTTGACGTCATCCTCTAACTAGTGCTATTCACATCAGAGCACATCACTTCCGTTTTACAATCCGCTCAGTCTTATGCAAAGTGGAACTACTATAAATAATTCTAAATACTGAGCAACTATCAAGAGATTCAGTTTCGTTTCGCGCCAAACGTTTGATGACAAGCTAAGTAGCGAATGTAAATGAGTAGGCGTTTTCGGATCGGCACGTTGCAGAGGAGAGTTCAATTTATTTCATTCTCGGTCGCAAAACCCGGTTTTCAGACAGCCCGTTTGAGTAAGTGATTTTCAGCTTATGTTGGTCGATCTTTTATGGATGTCTTCCGCGAAATGTACCGCCACTATCGTGGGACACTGGACCCTCAGTGATTCAATGACAACAATGGCGTTCGTTTCACCAGCATGGACGTCTTCGCACTAACCGTTTTTGCTTTGGCTGGTCACTTCTTGTTATGCCATTGTTACGTAATGATCGCCAGTTGAGCCGTTTCGAAGGGGGCAACAAAATGGTAGCTAAAATCCTTCGCATTTGGATACACAACATGCCGGAGGATATGGGACCAGTTCATGGACGAGATGGTCAAGTGGTTAGAGCGCGAATTCACCGACCGGAAGGTCCGTGGTTCAAATCCGACCTCTGCCTCGCGACTTCCCCTGTCTGGGCTTGGGCAACCTGGAAGTATCCCAGCCCTCGTGCAACTTCCGGGTGGCATGGCAGTTAGGTACCGAAAGGGTGCTACAGCTGAACGATTTCTTTCTACGATGGGTAGATCTTGTAAGAAAACCAAGTTGGACGGTATGACCAATGAAACTGTGACAAACTCATTTCTGCATAATGGAAATCAGACCGGGAATTCCATTGGTAATGTGTTGGAATACTGTTAGCTCTAATGCATTAGTTGGTATGTGATCAGGTGGCTGTTGATCTGTTCGCCGAGCTTGACAATTGATTTGGAACGTTTCGTTGATTTTCAGCTTATGTTGGTCGATCTTTTATGGATGTCTTCCGCGAAATGTACCGCCACTATCGTGGGACACTGGACCCTCAGTGATTCAATGACAACAATGGCGTTCGTTTCACCAGCATGGACGTCTTCGCACTAACCGTTTTTGCTTTGGCTGGTCACTTCTTGTTATGCCATTGTTACGTAATGATCGCCAGTTGAGCCGTTTCGAAGGGGGCAACAAAATGGTAGCTAAAATCCTTCGCATTTGGATACACAACATGCCGGAGGATATGGGACCAGTTCATGGACGAGATGGTCAAGTGGTTAGAGCGCGAATTCACCGACCGGAAGGTCCGTGGTTCAAATCCGACCTCTGCCTCGCGACTTCCCCTGTCTGGGCTTGGGCAACCTGGAAGTATCCCAGCCCTCGTGCAACTTCCGGGTGGCATGGCAGTTAGGTACCGAAAGGGTGCTACAGCTGAACGATTTCTTTCTACGATGGGTAGATCTTGTAAGAAAACCAAGTTGGACGGTATGACCAATGAAACTGTGACAAACTCATTTCTGCATAATGGAAATCAGACCGGGAATTCCATTGGTAATGTGTTGGAATACTGTTAGCTCTAATGCATTAGTTGGTATGTGATCAGGTGGCTGTTGATCTGTTCGCCGAGCTTGACAATTGATTTGGAAACGTTTCGTCACCATTCGAGGAGAAATCTTCAGTGTGCTGTTTGTTGGGTAGTCCCTCTCTTCGTGCTTACGTTTATGAAGTTTACTATACAAACGCCTGATCAAATACCAACAGGAATTCCATGCTGCACCAGCCGTGAAGTGTTGACCAATTAGTCGGGGGCGGGTATACTATAATATACATAGTTAGCATACAGTAACCGCACCTACACTGTTGCTTAACCCAAGACAACCAAGGTGGTTCGTCCTGGGTAGCCTTGGCATTCAGTAAGATCACAGCCGCGATACGCAGAAAGGCTAAGGCCTTGAAGGGCGACATTAGCATCATTTTGTCATGGGTTGCTTGTGTCCATTGTTCTGCCACCGTGCTTTGATCGGCTTTGGTGGCTTTCAGAAGACCCCCGCTACCGGCGTTTTTTGCACACAACCACAGTAGTGCATCCTGCTCCACAAGATCTGTGTTGAAGCAACAATCTGGAGGTGCTCGTTGGTCCAACCACTGTTGATACGTAAATCGACCAGATGACCTCCATGGTAGTGATGGAAATAGAATACGTTTTCGCTGTGACAACAAAGAATCAAAATCGCTCATTTTTATCGGCCTTCCTTCTGCAGACATTAAATGTCCTGTTCAGCAAACGAACTAAAATCTCCCAAAGGTAAAGGTGTTATGCTGGCAAATGACATCTGTCTAGGGTGCTTTTTGTGCACATCACATGTCGTTTTATTTTGGTCGAAAAACCAAAAATTTATAGACGAACTGAGTATGACTGTCAGTTGATGGGTAGACGCTAGGGCGCACCATTCAGTTCAGAGTGAAAAGAGGTGAACAAGGGCCACACAAAATGCACGCTCAACTACTCACTTTACATTTTCACCAATGTGGTAGTCAGTAGGCAGATAGCGCGCACCCGTGACTCAGACGCACTAAGTCTGCCTACTTCACTGCTCCGTAACAGGACGTCATAAAAGCCATAAAAGCCATAAAAGCTATAAGCAGACAATAAATTGGCAACATTAATCAGGCTTATTCTTGAACCAGAGAGGGTGACTGTCCAGTGAAGAGACCACCCTTCTGCTCATTGACGTAGAACGATGCTTTTGGGAAAAGGAATATGTCCCAGGCAGCTTGGGGAGTTGGTGATAGTGCCCGTTTTCAAAAAGGGGCTCGTAATGAGTGTGGTAACCACAAGGAGATCAGCTTGACCCCGGTCGTAACGAGACTGTCGGCGTCATCTGTGCTTCGTCGCCCCAGAGTGTCTCGTGAGACATGACTCGAAAGAAGCAAGCGGGATTCCGGCCTGGTAGGGGTTGAGTTGACCAAACTTTCACACTCCGTCAGGTGCTAGAAAAACGCCATACGTATATGCAACCTACAACTCTAGCTCTACTGGATTTCCAAAACGCATTCGACTCGGTTGACCAGTCTCTTCTTCTTGACACGATTGCTCATCAAGGAATGTCCCGGCAGTTTGTGAAAATAATAACCTTTTGTTTTCTCGGACTTCCGGACGAGTGAGAGCATACAGTGAGCTCTCCAATTGCTTCCGTACACAAAGAGTTGTCTGTCAGGGATATCCACTCTCTCCACTCTTATTTCACTTCGTCATAGATGAACTCATGAGACGAACACTGGAAGGCCTCCAAAACCCTGATGCCCTGCTGTCGATGATGATGGTGATGATGATGATGATGATGATGATGATGATGATGTTGTAGACTCCTATGTAGCCTTTCGCAGGGGCTTTTGGATTGCTGCAGGTGCGCGGCTGGAAGTGAGAGGGAAGTGATGAGGTGGTTAGCTCAAAAACTGTGTTCAACTCCTGAATTACTAGTTTTCCTACCCAGCATTTTTAATTTCAAGTGATTTCGGCGTGCGAAAGAGAGTAGGATGTTTCTCCTGCTTGATCCGGATGGCGAACATTAAAAGCAGTCAGATGGACTGGGTATCAAAGCTTGAAGATTGATTTCGAGATGCCTCAACCTGTCAGCGTCGGCAGATGCACAGATTTCGCTGTTAAGACTGACATAAGACGAATGGCTACGTCAGTCGTAATGGATGGACCTTCAAGGATGGAGGCATTATTAATGGGGCAGAGGAAGACAAATATGAGGAGATAGAAGGGAAACATCAGCAGTAGGCCGTTTTGGCTTTAGTAAGGCGACCGGTTGATGCCACGATAAGACGGTGGAATGGGAGATTATTTCTGGTTATGGAGACCACGATTGTAGGCAAGCAGGGATATCACCAGGGACACCCAAATCCATAGCGGAGGATGGTTAGGTTACTTAGCCAGAACCTTTGACCCAAAAGCTTGACTACAAGGTAGTGGTGTTGGCCTGGAAGTGCTAGTGCTTTGTATCTTTATGCTAGAACAAGTCACCTCATATGTTTTAACACCAACCTAGAGGACCAGGGGCGTGTGCGTTGGTTAGAACTCGAACCATTGACTAACCCGGTATGAGAGACTGCGAGTGCCGTACAATGACCCCCAATCTAGCTAAATGGGTCACGAAACTAAATAAGTTGTCACCTCATGGTAATATCAAGTCGGCTCGTGACGGTCAGTTTCTTCGTAACCAACAGGATTGCAATAGATCGTTTTGATTTAGGCTAATGTATGTGAATTAATTCTTGGAACGAAGCTCTGCAAACATAGTCTTAGCCACTGAAATGCGACTTCATTCATACTTCAAACTGAAATATCCTTCACCTGTTTCGATCTGAGTGGATCCAAAAGTGGGTTGGAGTTGAATCTTGTCACCACCAGCGATTATCGGTACGTTCGTAGAGAGGAAAATATGGTACTGAATTGTAGTATTTGTCAAAAACAGGCCTCGGTAGAATTTTCATTAGCATTTCATTTGAAATTCAAACTCGAACAACAGTCTCCCTCAATGGTAGCATGTTTACTGGATAATTGCTGACTCCGGAACTCATTGAAAATTAGATACATGTAAGACGAATTTTTCTCAGTGGTGGCCTATTTGACTTTAGCGATCTCCGTTTTGCCAGTTCGTTTTGAAGCTACATGTCAGAGTTTGTGTTAGCCAGACAGCTGGTTTTCACGTGTATTGTCCTGAAACTGTGTCAGTCGAAATCATGCGCTGCATCGTGAGATTAGACTAAGCGCTCATTGCACGTGAGCCATCGATTCCATCCTAGGAAAATCAATAACAATAAGTGAATATCTCATAAGAGCTTGGTAAACAAGTGGTAGTTTTTTATTTGGGCAAAACCCAAAAGTATACGGAATGACAACGGACACTGGGCTGATTTCGAATTACTCGGTATTTGCTAGTATTGCCTCTATAATGCTTAGGCATGTAAGAGCACTGTGCACAGAAAAGGCTGATCGGAAAGCGGTCCAAATTGAAGCAAAAAAGAAACTTCGGGTTGATGGATATCGAGCTAGGTTGATTAGGCGTCGATTACGAAGGATGTTGGTACCTAAACTCAACTGGGAATGGATTGGGACTACAGTTATTCTACATAAACAGGGACATCCTGGGAATGGATTGGGACTACAGTTATTCTACATAAACCAGGGACATCGGAGGCCATTCGAAGGATTCTAAACACGGCTAACATAAGAGGGGAAATGCTCTGCACTGTTACGATTGAAAGATCGCCTCGCGGCAAACGGAATCAAGGACTGTGTCTACAAAGTTAAGTGTAACGCCTGCACTGAGGTCTGTATGAGACAAACGGCCAGGAAACTTCACACCAAAGTTGGAGAGCTTGGGAAGGAAACAAACAGGCTGCCAAGAAACGCGGATGCATATCGATTGGTGCTGGAAGATTTGATAATTGTGAAGCATGCACTGGGCACGAGACACAAAGTAGAGTTAGAAAATGTTGGGTTCGCACTGCGGTCGATGCCACAGAGAGTGGTGGCCGAGGCGATAGAAATCACCAAGCCTCCCAGTGTTAAGAGAATCGAAGACGTGAAACTGGCAAGCGTGTGAAGACGAGAATCTTGGATGCAGTCGTTCGTTCGGAAGTACTCAGCTTCCTGAATTTAAATTTAAATTTCCTGCGCTTCTAACTGTTGGGCGAAACACAAGTTGTGTACTTGTAATGGCTGATTTATGCATCACAAGTGACCAGCGTATCTCACCGTCGATCAGTTCCCACGTGCTACTGACATTCAAGATTATGTATGTTCAGTCAAAATAAAGAATTAAACTAGCTTTGGGAAAAAATCGGGGATAATTAGTGAAACTAACTTTGTGAGCAACCTCTTTCAGTGGGTTTTGTTGTCCACACTGTCTCTTCAATGGCAGTTTTTGGGTGTTCCCATCAAATTCTTCTACTTTAGAATGTAGTCACAAGTTTAGAGTATGAACAACTAGGGAAACTATGCTCACATTGGGGTATACTATGCCTTTTATCAGCGTAAGTGTTGAACATTTGTCAGTTCACAGACAAGTCGTAAGCTATAGAAAACCCTACAAGGTCCACCCCTATAAAGCTGCCTTGCCCGATTTCGTTAGTGGTCGTTGTAGATGGGTTCTCTGTGCATTCAATTTCATTCAGTTTCGCCGCCCAAAAGTACTGGGATATATATATATATATATGTATATAATGTGCATAGATGAGCGGTTAAAGCGCAAATCCGAAGTTCGCGCCCAGCCTGAACATCCGGATCGCTCTTATTCAGAATTAGGAAACCTGGCCTGACAACTAGGCACCGGAAGGATGTTACGGTCGAACGATTATTATTTATTATATATGTTTATATCCAGCTGATTTGGAATAGTCTCGTTTGGGCAGGACATTATTCATCCGCAGAAAGAATCGTGATTGGAAACTTTAGAAAACTTCGTTCACCATGATTGATTATTGTGTACTGGCAAATGCCAGATTTGAATTCATTAGACAGAGCCGTTTCTGACATCCTGCAACCATAATTAGGGCAGTCATTTCTTGTTGGCCTATTAAGTTGAATTAGGCATCTACATTTGAGTCTGTCATATGCTGCGCCCTGAAAAAATTCAACTCAACTAAATATTTTCCATTAGTGCTCGCGCTTACTAAATATGGAACGAAGTTACGTGTACAGTGTCCCGTCGCGCTCATTGCACGTGAGCCATCGATTCCATCCTAGGAAAATCAATAACAATAAGTGAATATCTCATAAGAGCTTGGTAAACAAGTGGTAGTTTTTTATTTGGGCAAAACCCAAAAGTATACGGAATGACAACGGACACTGGGCTGATTTCGAATTACTCGGTATTTGCTAGTATTGCCTCTATAATGCTTAGGCATGTAAGAGCACTGTGCACAGAAAAGGCTGATCGGAAAGCGGTCCAAATTGAAGCAAAAAAGAAACTTCGGGTTGATGGATATCGAGCTAGGTTGATTAGGCGTCGATTACGAAGGATGTTGGTACCTAAACTCAACTGGGAATGGATTGGGACTACAGTTATTCTACATAAACCAGGGACATCGGAGGCCATTCGAAGGATTCTAAACACGGCTAACATAAGAGGGGAAATGCTCTGCACTGTTACGATTGAAAGATCGCCTCGCGGCAAACGGAATCAAGGACTGTGTCTACAAAGTTAAGTGTAACGCCTGCACTGAGGTCTGTATGAGACAAACGGCCAGGAAACTTCACACCAAAGTTGGAGAGCTTGGGAAGGAAACAAACAGGCTGCCAAGAAACGCGGATGCATATCGATTGGTGCTGGAAGATTTGATAATTGTGAAGCATGCACTGGGCACGAGACACAAAGTAGAGTTAGAAAATGTTGGGTTCGCACTGCGGTCGATGCCACAGAGAGTGGTGGCCGAGGCGATAGAAATCACCAAGCCTCCCAGTGTTAAGAGAATCGAAGACGTGAAACTGGCAAGCGTGTGAAGACGAGAATCTTGGATGCAGTCGTTCGTTCGGAAGTACTCAGCTTCCTGAATTTAAATTTAAATTTCCTGCGCTTCTAACTGTTGGGCGAAACACAAGTTGTGTACTTGTAATGGCTGATTTATGCATCACAAGTGACCAGCGTATCTCACCGTCGATCAGTTCCCACGTGCTACTGACATTCAAGATTATGTATGTTCAGTCAAAATAAAGAATTAAACTAGCTTTGGGAAAAAATCGGGGATAATTAGTGAAACTAACTTTGTGAGCAGCCTCTTTCAGTGGGTTTTGTTGTCCACACTGTCTCTTCAATGGCAGTTTTTGGGTGTTCCCATCAAATTCTTCTACTTTAGAATGTAGTCACAAGTTTAGAGTATGAACAACTAGGGAAACTATGCTCACATTGGGGTATACTATGCCTTTTATCAGCGTAAGTGTTGAACATTTGTCAGTTCACAGACAAGTCGTAAGCTATAGAAAACCCTACAAGGTCCACCCCTATAAAGCTGCCTTGCCCGATTTCGTTAGTGGTCGTTGTAGATGGGTTCTCTGTGCATTCAATTTCATTCAGTTTCGCCGCCCAAAAGTACTGGGATATATATATATATATATGTATATAATGTGCATAGATGAGCGGTTAAAGCGCAAATCCGAAGTTCGCGCCCAGCCTGAACATCCGGATCGCTCTTATTCAGAATTAGGAAACCTGGCCTGACAACTAGGCACCGGAAGGATGTTACGGTCGAACGATTATTATTTATTATATATGTTTATATCCAGCTGATTTGGAATAGTCTCGTTTGGGCAGGACATTATTCATCCGCAGAAAGAATCGTGATTGGAAACTTTAGAAAACTTCGTTCACCATGATTGATTATTGTGTACTGGCAAATGCCAGATTTGAATTCATTAGACAGAGCCGTTTCTGACATCCTGCAACCATAATTAGGGCAGTCATTTCTTGTTGGCCTATTAAGTTGAATTAGGCATCTACATTTGAGTCTGTCATATGCTGCGCCCTGAAAAAATTCAACTCAACTAAATATTTTCCATTAGTGCTCGCGCTTACTAAATATGGAACGAAGTTACGTGTACAGTGTCCCGTCGAATAGTGTCCATGATATCGACCGTCAATAAGCAAACCAAGATCAGGTTTTTCGAGGATGCAAGAATTGGCAGCGAAAAAGTAAACGTGGGAAGCCGCTGGAACCGAACACGGTCATGCACGCAGGGCAAACCGTTTCTCAGCTGATACTCTCCTGTTGAAATCACTAAGCTGACGGCATGATCGGTTCCTCCTTGTTGAGTAAGGTATTCCTAATTGCCTAAAGCTGGTTTCTGGAATAATTTAAACGCTTCTAAACACGATTTCTCACGGTTACGCTATTTGGTCGATTGACCGAACTAGCGGCTTAAAGAAAAGCTTGAAAACTTCAGACATTGAAACCTAGAAAACCGATCAGTTTAGCTGTGCTAACCTTTCGCTTAAGTGAGATCAGTCACCGGTGGAACCCCCGAGCACTCTTTCTGGTTTACTGGTTGTTCGGGTACTCATAGCCAATTCAGAAATACTTAACCAACTGTTTTGTGGGTGATTAAGCTCGGAACACACTGTGTTAACAAGTCACACCTCATCAATGTAATCGATATCGCACATGCATGAGACGAACAGGGTACGTTAACCTCTGATACCGGGAACCACCCAATGTCCCCACATGTCAGCCGAAAGCCTGGGGAGGTGGATAAGCTTGGTATAGGTCGGTCGAAAGTGCAATAATGTGCTTCAAAAGTACATACTAGACACTTGGGGCGCTAGAATTAGTCCAATTGTTTCAAAATGTCCATACGCGTTTCGCGTTATACTTTTCCCGTCATCTGTAAAAATCCTGTGTGTACCACTGCATTGACACGCTGACGGTTCAAACCAGGCATTGTTACAGGTTGAATCCAGTGATCTGCCTCATGGGACACGACAAAACACATCTATGGCGCCTACGCGGTCCGTAAATTTCGTGAGTGCAATGAGTAAATCAACTATTTAGAATATGCGTTCTGTACCCTCATCTATTCCCCGAAAATGTTACAAAGCCGTAAATATCCCGTTCATTTCTCTCGGTCGACATGAATTCCGAAAATAGAATCAAGACCATCGGCCTTTCAGATATCAACCAATGCTGAAGGACAAGACGTTACAAAATTCGCATTGCTTTGCTTTCATCATCGTTGTCCTTATCATCTTCATACCTTGCTCAACTTCAACGGAAAATATCTGGTTGTTTCCACGAGCTATGACCTTCCGAATGGTTTTCCGACATAAGTTCGAGGGAGTAGACACATCACTCTGAAA
>NW_008751661.1:2312697-2320964 GCF_000715545.1 Opisthorchis viverrini
ATTGCCTTCATTTTCAGATTTCACTCAGGTTACGAGAAACACCCATTTGAGAGTCATTTCAGTTTTGACCGGCTACTCAGCTGCCACCTGCCTGAATCTTTCATTTGTGACATTCTTCAGATGGATGTGCTGCACACTGGCCAGTCTAGCGGTGTATACTACTGGTGAAGCGAGTAGCCTGCTGAACTCCACCTGAATCTTTCATTTATGGCATTCTTCAGATGGATGTGCTGCACACTGGCCAGTCTAGCGGTGTATACTACTGATGAAGCATGCGAGTAGCCTATGGTCTAGTGTCCAAGTTTCGCCCCGCATCTGATGAAAGGCAAAGTTTATTGCAGAAATTTTGGAACCGCTTTGCATCGATCGTTTACTGTTGTGCGATAGTCAATGAGCATGCAGGAAATTTCGAGAAGACGCGTGAGAACGTTCAGTTTTTAAAGACTATGTGCACATGAAATGTTAACTTTCCTGTTCAATGACTTGTAACTCCTTAGTTCGTGTTCGTTAATAAATGCATTCGCGGCGAAGCATTTTTCTCCTTTGGTCGGTAGTAGCGAAGCACACTTTCATATCCTGAATATCATTCATACTGAGACATGATGTGGCACTGGTCCAACACATTTAGTTATAGAGTAGTATAAGAGAGAGATTTAGTTGAGTTTGAGCTGAGTCTCCGGTCAGCACCAAGTTATCTGAGAGCTTGTCGCAAAATACGAGAAATGTGGCCAAGATTCGGGGAATAGATTTACCTTGTGAGCCCCAAGAAAAATACAATTACCAGTGGATCGTCCATAGTTTTCGTTAATCTTATGAGTAGTGCTGAAAAAACTTTAGTATCTTGATTATATTTCACACTGGAAAGCCAGACGGCGTTTCTACAACTTGTGGTTTATTTTGACAAGAGACTCAGGTGTACTAAAGGCGAGTCTCTCATTAGTATCAGGATAATTTGCAAAATATGTGTCAAATTCCATCGAGTTCCATCGAGTTAGACAAACGACCAGCTGCTAAGTTGATTTTGCTCACGAGCACCTTGAATTATGATTAGTTTATCCCAAAAAGAGGAGGGCACTTTCCTAGCGAATTTGAACGGCGAAGCCTAAATTGTGCTCAGTAGTATTGCGCACTTCCTGTATGATTTATATGTTCCGGCTTACCATAGAGACAAGGGACAAAACGTTCTTAATGTGGAATCAGTTCGGTCACTATGGCAACAACGAGAAAGACAATCCAAACCTGTCGAAAGTTGTGCAAGCTGCATCCGACTAAGAGTTGGGTGAAAGAGGCTCTTCACATAATGAGCATGGCGATTGTCTGGAAGCAAGCACAAGCCCCACGTGAAGCTACATCGTACATGGGGTAAATTCTTTCGCTTTTTCACAAGATCAGTAGCAAGATTTTGGGATTTGGAGGTATAGACACCTTGGGTACTTTATGTAACGGCAGGTACTACTGATGAGACATGCTAGTAGTATGTGGTTTTCTCGTAACTGCACCTCACGTCTAATAGGTGTGGAATTGCTTTGCAGAGTTCATTTACAATCACGTGATAGTCAATGGATATCCACGAAAGTTCAAGAAGCGCGTGAGGATGTTCAGTTTTTTTGAATAAGGTGCATATGAGATGTTTACTGTCCTGTCCAATAGTTTTTAACCGTTTAGTTGGGAATTGCTAATGAACAATTCCGCGGTGAAGGGCTTTCCTCCTTACACTTGTAATGATTTGCATCATTCCCCTTTCTCTCCCACCATTATTTGGACTTGACGGCACTTAAGAAACAGTGACGCGTGGGTGTTGCTGACACCGACGAGGATGATGATATGAATACCTCAGAAGGGTAGTTCAGCCTGGCTGGTGGCGATCACAGTCAGCCTGCGTGGGCGCACCCTACCAGCCCATTCACATAGAGCTTCCAAAAAGTTCCACCCATAACGAACTGGTGATATCGCCTCGACAGGGGGTGAAAAGTTCGCGAACAAGTAGCCCAGCTCGGTGAACTGTCCTGTCCCTATCTGGGATTGGGCGGCCTGGTTGTACCGCTGCCTTGGTACTTCCTTCTAGCGATATCGAAGCTAATTACCGAAAGGGTGCAACGATCATGAGGGATTATTATGTCCCGTTGGCCAGCCGTCCTTAATAACATAACAGCATGTCATTTGGACGAATGTGTCACGTGCGGGCTACGGACCAAGCGAGGGCATGCCCTGATTGGTCAGAACGCCAACCAATCTGGATCGAGCATCTTTAGCTCGACGCTTCTGGCCCCCTCATGGAGATACTAGCACGACCCATAAATACAGATGTACTTCCTTTGTCTCTATAACGGACTGCCTGAAGCTACCGTGTCTTTTGAAACACCAAAGTGAGTGGAGCCGGAAGCCAAGAAGCGACAGGGAGTTGCACGACCGTTCAGCAAATCGCAACACCTTGTGTGACCCAAGATTACAAATAACCAGTCAGACATCATAGCTGCTGTCACTGTTTGCAGATAGTAGTGAAGTTACAGCCGGGAAACAGGAGCCCAGATGCAACATGCTCATAGTTCTGGCAGGATATTTATTATGTGGTCGAATGACTAAAATATCGTTTTCTCCTGTTTGGATGTAGTGGCAGTTGGGAGAAGGGGATCGTTTGTGCCAAACTCCAGGAGATTCCCAGACAAGTTACGGTGTCTGCTGACAGCTCTGACTAGACTAAACTCACATATTCACCGTTTCTACGATGATGAGGATGACTGAATGTCTTTTTCTATTTTCGTTTCTTTTTATACCAGGACGAAGCTGGTATGTCTTCAATCCTTATGTTGTCATAGATCCTGGCCGCTAATAAAGAAGTTAAAAATGTGAGGTGGGTCAACTCCGATGAAATAGTTGTGATAGACGTGAGCTGCAAAAATTCAAACTTCATTCGTAACATCTGAAGTGGGGTGAGATCAGCACGTTGAAATCCAGAGTTTATAAGTTAATTCAGATGACACATCCCATGTGCTTACTCACCTCGGTTTCGTACTGCACTGACTGACCAATCACATTAGGAATTCATTCGGTTAAGGCGTGGTTCGGAATTGCCATCTACATAACCTCAAGTTACACTATGTTCTGCGTGCATAGTATCAATTCTGTCCATGTCTTCTGAGTTCCGGCAATGTAAATGTTCGATTTCAAGGCTACTAACAATGCAAGAATAGAATAGATCTACAGATAAGCTTACTGAAAACTGTTCGATAGCCAACGACCGGTTTCGCTCTTCAAGGCGCGGTGAGCGCTAGCACAATCAAGACTCGCATATCAGGCACAAAGTGTCTGCCAGGCTGAGCTGGTGTGAGATTCAATGGCAAGAATGTAATCCAATGCCATGTACCACTAATAAAAGTGCCGTAAGTACACAGGTAGCCCACAATGGTTAGCAAACACAAGTCACTGACTGTGACCTTAGGAAGTCCAGGTCCAATAACAGCCTTGACCAATTAAAGAAAGTAGATCCCTCTATATGAAGTGATCACCGGCTGATGGACCAAATAGTCGACAACACGCTCGATGGCAATTAAGGCTGAGGTGATGGAAAACGAACAATCATCAGCACCATACTTCTCTCTCTTCTCATTCCACACAGTCATTCCACATCCATTCGAGACTATGCTTACGTCTATCAAAGTTGCTCGGCGCTCCCGAAGAGCGATTAGGTCAAGTTTGATGAAGGACGTCGCCTTAGGTGCTCTCAACTCCTCGAAGACGGCGTGTCTCAGGCGACGGAGACGTTTCGTGAGTTACCTTGCAGTCCGATTATGATGAGTACATCTAGCAGCATGAGTAATCCAACAGGACTGCAAAATATGTACCAAACTCTCCGGATGACCACAGTTTTCACCTATCACCATAAACATCCTCATCACCATCGACAGAATAACATCAGTGTTCAATACAGAGCTCTGCCGCTGTGCAACCATGATTTCGTTGGAAGCCTTATGGAGAACGAAAGAATAAAAGTGGATGGGGAAAGTAGTTGATGCTAACCCACCATAATTATTCCGAAATGCCTTCAAACAATCATTCAGCCAGTCTAGATAGAGACTGACAACAAGAACGCTTCCGACATCGATTAGCAGCCATGTCCTGCAGCGTCTCTAACCAAGCACACGGGAGATTATGCGGACTCCGTTCTTGAAGGTGACTCGCACCGACAGTACCCAGACTTTTCGTAATTGATTTCATACCCCACAGCCAGATCCAAGTTTAACCATCTACGTGATTGCAGCACTCTGAAGTGAACAACACTCTCTCTGGTAGACGATGGTTCGGCAGGCGCAGTACATGCTCTGACCAACACAACTTCCGGGGTTGGGCACATTTTCCGGTTGAAGTCTCCGTCACACAAACCGGAGTCCTTCAATTGCCTTGTTGCGGATTTGTCGACACCAGACCACACATGCTATTGTTCTGAGATAATGGTTGTCAAATACTTGAAGATATCTCACTTCCTCTACTCGTAAACTCCAAGTCTCGCAACAATGCGCTGAAGCAGCCCTTACTGTAGTCTGGTACACACGTCAGGAAGGTATCGCTTTGACATCAACAACAAGTTAGCGAATGCGGCTTGAGTCTTGGAGATGCGTGTAATGACCTCATCTGTCAAATTACATTCAGAATCAATAAAACTTTTAAGATAGGTAAAACGATCCACAACTTTGAATGCCTCTCCTTGGTTTGTCAGTTGAGCGTTCGGATGCAATGCGTATACCAGAGAAAAGGCCAACCTTGGTCAGTTCATCCAAAAACATCTGCACCTTCTTTTCCTCTTTAAAGACGAGAAAAATGCCATCTGCATATTCCAAATCAACAAGGTTTTCGTCAGCAGCTACATTAATACCACGATTTTGAAGGCCCTCCAGCGTTTGGCTGATTATTTCGTCCATCCCGAAATCTAAACAATCGTTCAGCTGTAACACCCTTTCGTTGCCCAACTGCCATGCCGCCCGAAGGGAGCATGAGTGCTAGGATAGTGCCAGGCTGCCCAAGCCTAGACAGGAGAAGTCAAGAGACAAAGGTCGGCTTTGAACCACCGACCTCCCGGTCAGTAAATTCGCACTCCACCCACTGAGCCATCTCGCCCCCCATCCAAAAGTTAAATAAAAATGGAGAGAGTGGATATTCTTCTTCGATCACCACTTTGTGTTTGGAAGCTTTTAGAGACCTCTCCGTTTACTCTGGTACAACCATAGGCCTGAGAATACAACGAACTCATTATATTCAAACATTTCTGGGACATTCCTTGTCGTGTTAAGGGCAACAGACCCTGCAACCGGGGCGAATGCGCCTTGGAATTCTAGCACCTGACGGAGTGGGGAGATTTGGTCACCGGGCCGGAGTACCCCTTGCTGCTTTCGAAACAACTTAGCATAGCGATTCACCAGAGAGCCAGATATACTACTGAAAATAAGAAACAAAATTAATCGTAGATTGTGGGGAAGAGAACAACAACAACGACTACAAGGCATAGATTTAGAACGCATCAGTAAACAACTGAAAATATCCAGACGGTATACACTATTCATGAGACTGCTGAAGACTCTTCGAGGGCTCACGACGACCTTTTGAGTAGTGTGTTCCGTCTATAAAATGTGTTGCGACATCTCAAATATCGTCCCAACCGAAACACGAGGCGTCATTCAAAGAATATCGTAAGCAGGTTGTTCAGTTGAAGTACAGCTGAGCCTCCTGTTAGTACCAACGTAATTCGCAAATTAGTGGGTTCCGCGAATTGGGAATGTTCTTACCAGCTGATCCAACTATAATTTCAGAGATGCTTCAATCCCATAAAACTCGGTCAACGAAGTCCTTCAAGAATGCCTACAAAACAAATCACAAATCAAACTATTACATGCAACAGTACTTTGGAATTTATCCCGAACAAACAAAAGTGGAGGAAAGGTGAAATCATCGTCACTGGTCCCGGAAACAGTGGACACCCGACGTTAATTACGAACATATCAGATCATCCAAGCAGAGCAACAACTTTATTCGGGGACAGTATAACATACTGGCCTCCAAAAAATTGATTAAACCCAGAGGTTTGCGGAAAAGCTATCGGGAACCTGAGTTAACTGAAAGAGTTCCAAAAGATTCCATAGGGTGAATGCCACAAAACCATATATCAGGATTCGAATACCGCCTGTTTTTATGGACATCCAAGGTGGTACCGTTCCAGCCGAATCAGGTGGACCAACCCACAACCTACAACCTACTACTGATATATCTTATCAGTAGCGGAATACACTCGTTTGCATAGCAGATTGGTTTTCACGGGAGGCTCATCCGAATTCCAGCTGAATCTCTCATTTACGGCGTTCTGACTCAAGCGAATATGCCGCACTAGGTCACTTTATTTTCCAATTGGCACGATGCGCCAGTATCGCAATACACTACTCAGTAGCCTTATGAGCAGTGTGTTACATCTCACCAGTAGGTTTCATCGCTCAGTCAGCAACGCACAATAATAAACTGGGATACGAGGTTCAAAGCGGGCTTACTCCAGATCGTTTTCGGATCCAAGATATTCCGAACAAACTGTCACAGCACTATTACGTAACCGCAAATTCCCTAATGGATACCTGGAGGATGAAGGTACCTGCACTGTTCAAATTTCGCTGGACGATTCATTCCATTTCTGGATTGGCATATTAGGGATGACTAAGGGGAGCCCCAAACTGGTCCTCGAGTTTCTGTTTTTGTCTCCCGGACTGCAACATAAAAACTGGAGCGGATCGCACTACCGGGTGTCGATCCCAGATCTCGGTTCCTTTGCGTGGTTGATTATGATAGCCGATTAAGGTATGATTAGTTTGTTACAACTAGGGCAAGGCGGACAATGAAACAACGGTGGACTGCAGGCAAACATATGAGACAGATTTAGAAAAGTTTAAATGGTGTAAAACTGAACACTAAAATAACAAAGCCGATCAAAAGTCAACCATTTAGAACTAAAACGGACATCCGTTGCAGACAATGCGTGGCCTTGAACGGGAGCGAGGCTGTTGAAGTGGAGGTATTCACAGTAGGGTGGCAAAGCCGCTTGCAACCCAGAACTTCAGTGCATGATCTAACTGACTAAACTCGATGCTTCCCGTTCTGGAGAAAAGGTATTGGAAGGAGTACTTTATGTATGTGAAGCTTTGTTAGTACGTAGGATCGGGTGAACACCGTGTGGAAGAATACTGAATTTGTGGACAGGATTAGCCAGTAGCGCTGCAGGACACCCAACTAAATAGATTCGATGGATGAGTTCAGAATGAAGATTTGGGGTCAATGGTAGTTGAGTCGGGGTCAAGAGTGTGTTCCTGTTTGTGAATAAGGAGCTGAGAAGGCACATTTGAGGGTATGACGAAGAACGACAATGCATGTACATATGATAGTGTTCTTTCGGTATTCATGGCACTCTCTTACTTCTTTGAATGAGGTACCCCGAAACAGTTCACATGTCTGAAGTGGTTTCGTTATTTCACTGTTTAATGTTGCGCAAGTTATACTTTGTGACAAGGTTAGTGTTATGTCTCCTCGCTTTTGCCTCCCTCTCCGTTGTTTGATTGTGTGCCAATTTCTAC
Organism: Opisthorchis viverrini; assembly: GCF_000715545.1. Lineage (NCBI taxonomy): Eukaryota > Metazoa > Platyhelminthes > Trematoda > Opisthorchiida > Opisthorchiidae > Opisthorchis > Opisthorchis viverrini. The sequence goes on from NW_008751661.1 coordinate 2,320,299, forward strand.
TTAGAATACTCTAACAGGTATGCAGTCAAAAAGTTGGGAACTAAACCTACCAGTATCATAATATGAAGGCAGAAACGAACACAGATTCAACAGAAACAATGCTCGCACACCAGTACTGACAAGAACAAAGAAGATAGGCCAATTTACGGAGACAGGATATAGCTGCATAGAGGTCGACGACAAACGAACTTCAAAACCCTGTAACTATGGACAATGCAAGTAATAAGGGGTGAGAATAATGGATCAGCTGAAAAAAAATTGAAGTCCAAAGGATAGATAGGTAGATAGATAGATAGATAATAGATAGATAGATAGATAGATAGATAGATAGATAGATAGATAGATAGATAGATAGATAGATAGATAGATAGATAGATAGGATAGAAGATAGATAGATAGATAGATAGATAGATAGATAGATAGATAGATAGATAGATAGATAGATAGATAGATAGATAGATAGATAGATAGATAGATAGATAGATAGATAGATAGATAGATAGATAGATAGATAGATAGATAGATAGATAGATAGATAGATAGATAGATAGATAGATAGATAGATAGATAGATAGATAGATAGATAGATAGATAGATAGATAGATAGATAGATAGATAGATAGATAGATAGATAGATAGATAGATAGATAGATAGATAGATAGATA
>NW_008751661.1:2322042-2323940 GCF_000715545.1 Opisthorchis viverrini
AGATAGATAGATAGATAGATAGATAGATAGATAGATTGATAGATAGATAGATAGATAGATAGATCAATTTGACCAGAATGTACAACCTCCAACGGATAATCGGAATAATCACCGAACAGTAGAACCAAACAGGCTAACCAACGAGGACTCTTTGGAAAGAAATGTTGCACAGAAGCCAGTCATATGCAAGTAAAAAGCGCCCCAAATCTGAGCAAAGAATGAAAAAATCCAAAACCATGGCTAAACAACCAGTCAGTCACATGACAGGAAGATAGAACAAAACGCAATGCATGTCCCAAGTGGACCAGGCACAACAAAGGAAGAATGAACTAAAGGAGTGGTGCCTACCAGACCAATAGGAAATGAGTTAACCAGACCACAACACAAAATAGGTTGCGAAAGGATCAGTGAAACCAACACAAAGATTACCTCCAGTCAGTCACACGTGTTAGCGATGTAAGAAGCTCTCTAGTAGCTAGCCACCCACTTACTGATGATGTTTTTTCGAATGGCGGCGAGGCAGTTTAAGACTAGTTACCAAGCTCGGCGATATCAACAACCACCTACTCAGCAGCCAGTAAAAGCAACGCAGCTACCGACATTTCGATGAAACGGATAAACTTGATTTCGTCTACCTGCATAGATCCGAGTTTAAGATTTCAAACACTGAACATATTTCAACAGTGGCTATTTGGGCGACGGAAAAAACTTCCCAACCTGGTTTAGTTCTCTGATCATTTGTTGTTCTATTATATGCTTCGTGTGTCCCAATGAGTGAGCGATTCAAGGTTTATACGTTCCTGTCACATTTCGACTTTACCGGCATTTAGTCCTAACAAAACCTGTCAGTTTGCAACAAAGTGCACAGACGACCACACACGTAAACACTTTCACTATTTGGAATCTCGATAGGAGCTGAACACACTGTATGCAGTACTTATCAGCTTGTGATGTGTCTACCAGCCAATACACTGACCCACATGCAGAGGACCAATCTTCTCAAGTTCACTTTGTGTCAACTGAATTTTCTTTCTTGACTATTCGTGGGCAGCTAGTCTTGTTTAATCGTTCCGTTTCCATGAATGACTCGTTTTCCCAAATACTGTTGCTGCTTGACAGCTTAGCATAGCTTGATTCCGTCCTCACTTTGTGTCAACTGAATTTTCTTTCGTGATTATTCATGGGCAACTAATCTTGTTTACTCGTTCCGTTTCCATGACCGACTCGTTTTCCCAAATACTGTTGCTGCCTGACAGCTTAGCATAGCTTGATTCCGTCCTTTGCTTTAGTTCTATTGTTTTTGTTTTACTCTCCACACTCATATCACAAACGAGCTCCGATGCGGTGTACCCAATGGTGGTCATGTCGGTTTATAGGTTTTGCATACCTCTTAATTTCAAAAAGGAACAATATTCGCACGTACACACACACACATGCGGTGACACATGATTGTGTCTTGTCAGATAAGGCAGACAGTCACTCCGGTCCGTTATTTCAGTTGTTGGACAGTTGTCACCTCCACTAGCAGCTGACCACCGGACGACTGTGAATCGGGTGTCATTCACCGACGCGTCCTACACATCAAGGTCTCCTGAGCCCGATTATTGTCAGGTCACGTTAGTTTAATCATACAGAGATGGTAGGCATCGGTCCCCTGGTTAGAACAGGTAGTTCCACCACTCATGAGTCAAACCGAAGCAAATCGATGAGACGTGACAATTATCGACAATTATCTGACATCTTGACTTCGGCCCTTAGATTACATTGGTTGTTCATCTGTGACAAGAGCCTAATTAGATCTCATGTAGATATCTCAAAAAGTGAGACATGACCACACTGCTGCCCAGTCGTTCACGGCCGGTTTTCAACCACTGTCCGGTATGTCGTGGGTTCGAAAT
>NW_008751661.1:2324699-2341511 GCF_000715545.1 Opisthorchis viverrini
TCAATTTGACCAGAATGTACAACCTCCAACGGATAATCGGAATAATCACCGAACAGTAGAACCAAACAGGCTAACCAACGAGGACTCTTTGGAAAGAAATGTTGCACAGAAGCCAGTCATATGCAAGTAAAAAGCGCCCCAAATCTGAGCAAAGAATGAAAAAATCCAAAACCATGGCTAAACAACCAGTCAGTCACATGACAGGAAGATAGAACAAAACGCAATGCATGTCCCAAGTGGACCAGGCACAACAAAGGAAGAATGAACTAAAGGAGTGGTGCCTACCAGACCAATAGGAAATGAGTTAACCAGACCACAACACAAAATAGGTTGCGAAAGGATCAGTGAAACCAACACAAAGATTACCTCCAGTCAGTCACACGTGTTAGCGATGTAAGAAGCTCTCTAGTAGCTAGCCACCCACTTACTGATGATGTTTTTTCGAATGGCGGCGAGGCAGTTTAAGACTAGTTACCAAGCTCGGCGATATCAACAACCACCTACTCAGCAGCCAGTAAAAGCAACGCAGCTACCGACATTTCGATGAAACGGATAAACTTGATTTCGTCTACCTGCATAGATCCGAGTTTAAGATTTCAAACACTGAACATATTTCAACAGTGGCTATTTGGGCGACGGAAAAAACTTCCCAACCTGGTTTAGTTCTCTGATCATTTGTTGTTCTATTATATGCTTCGTGTGTCCCAATGAGTGAGCGATTCAAGGTTTATACGTTCCTGTCACATTTCGACTTTACCGGCATTTAGTCCTAACAAAACCTGTCAGTTTGCAACAAAGTGCACAGACGACCACACACGTAAACACTTTCACTATTTGGAATCTCGATAGGAGCTGAACACACTGTATGCAGTACTTATCAGCTTGTGATGTGTTTACCGGCCAATACACTGACCCACATGCAGAGGACCAATCTTCTCAAGTTTACTTTGTGTCAACTGAATTTTCTTTCTTGACTATTCGTGGGCAGCTAGTCTTGTTTAATCGTTCCGTTTCCATGAATGACTCGTTTTCCCAAATACTGTTGCTGCTTGACAGCTTAGCATAGCTTGATTCCGTCCTTTGCTTTAGTTCTATTGTTTTTGTTTTACTCTCCACACTCATATCACAAACGAGCTCCGATGCGGTGTACCCAATGGTGGTCATGTCGGTTTATAGGTTTTGCATACCTCTTAATTTCAAAAAGGAACAATATTCGCACGTACACACACACACATGCGGTGACACATGATTGTGTCTTGTCAGATAAGGCAGACAGTCACTCCGGTCCGTTATTTCAGTTGTTGGACAGTTGTCACCTCCACTAGCAGCTGACCACCGGACGACTGTGAATCGGGTGTCATTCACCGACGCGTCCTACACATCAAGGTCTCCTGAGCCCGATTATTGTCAGGTCACGTTAGTTTAATCATACAGAGATGGTCAGCCTCGGTCCCCCTGTGGACCGACTGCAGATGCGAGACTGAACAGACGAGTAGAAGCGATCCTAAAGAAAGAAAACGTGATTAGAACAGGTAGTTCCACCACTCATGAGTAGGCATCGGTCCCCTGGTTAGAACAGGTAGTTCCACCACTCATGAGTCAAACCGAAGCAAATCGATGAGACGTGACAATTATCGACAATTATCTGACATCTTGACTTCGGCCCTTAGATTACATTGGTTGTTCATCTGTGACAAGAGCCTAATTAGATCTCATGTAGATATCTCAAAAAGTGAGACATGACCACACTGCTGCCCAGTCGCTCACGGCCGGTTTTCAACCACTGTCCGGTATGTCGTGGGTTCGAAATTCCATGGAGTAGTTTCGTGAGATGCGCATTGCTGATGATTCCCAAATGGGGGGTGAAACAGCTTCACCGTGCTTCTTGGCTTTTCAGCGTAGAATGGCCGCACTCACAGGACAGCTGTTACTATTAAAGGTAACACTGACAACAGTCTCGCGATCGTTTCTTCGAACTGCACTTGGGTTGTAGGCTGAACTTGGCTATCCTCAAGGTCCTAAGAGACATTCCTGAAAATAAATCCCACAAAAGCGTAGTTTCGTCATGTCCTTTGGGTAGCCCTTACAAGGACCGTTCATCATTTTTCTCGGCACTACACCGTTATTTGCACATTTGACCTGACGCGGCACCAATAACAACGCAACCAATCAAAGCGTGTCCTTACAATCGCACAAGTGAGTTCAGACAATTTCGTATGTCCAAATGACCCATTTATTCCATTTGTGTCTGTCTTGCAAGCTGACACGTTACCGAAAAGGCGCCACAACATAAGTGGTTCTGCTCTTCAAGGACTTGGTGAGTGGATCCAAACCCAGTTAGATCCAGTCGGTTGAAAGCATCGGCCCTAATTTTCATCTCTTTCCAGTCATAACAATCTTACTGCCTGCTCGTTACCATTATATTGCAGAAAGTAGAATACACTGGCAAAGAACTCGACAAATTTATTTATGAAACAGCGAGTCACAAATAATTTATGAGTATTGTGTTCCGTTAAGAAAATACACAGAATTTTGGGTTTATAAAGATCATTCTGCCCTTGAGCTCTACGAGTATCCAGTTGGCTGAACTCGACAGAATTCTAGAAGATTGTGGATCGTCTCTGGTTGGCTGCTCGGATGCCCTATCAGGGTCAGGCTTCCAGAGCAGAAGCTCATAAAGTTATAGCGATCGACGACTGGCAGTATGAGGATGTGCCAGACTCCCTGAATACCAGCGCCTAACACTACTCCAATCGGTTGCTTTGTTGGTCTCAAAAGCAAACAGAATGTGGTGAGTTATAAGAAAAGCCCGGAAAGTCTGCGAAAGTCCTGACGAGTAGAGGTCAGTTGGCTAGGAAGGAGGCGATCGCACTTGTAATTAGGAAATTCCCTCCGATCGTACGACGGTGTGTCTAGCCAGCGATCCTCCTATGAGTTGTGCTCACCAGATGAGTCACTAAAAGCCTCTACTCCGTTGAAACTAACAGACTAGTAACTGGATGGAAATTAAGGCATCAAGGATTCAGGAAAGAGAATGGGTGGCATAGATGCGCTTCGAACATAACAGTCAGCGCAGAGGTACTTGCAGCATAAATCTGCAAGATACAGAAAAACTCGGATTGGCCAGGAGAATGCGACTAATCCGAAAGCATATGTAAAGGCATGGTCAAAGCCAATCTTGAACACAGTTCTGAGGGTCCCTCGTGGGCGAAGAATGTAGCTCATCACACATTTCAAGGGTCTGATTCTCTGCTTGTGGAACAGCATGCTTCAGAAAAAGCCAAACGGTGACTTGACTTAGGTTTTGTGCGGTTTCATATGGTTTCTCTTTGACCGCGCTGTGTCATGTGATGTTTGGGGGTTGTATCGGGACAATACACCTGCTATCGTCTTATCCAGCCGTTAGGTTCCCAATACTGGGTCAAAAGACACTCGCTTCACTCCGGGGAAATCTCATTTCAATGCTGCAAAATCATGAGGTTTTATTAGGAAGCCGTTTTCATGCTTCATTACTTCCTCATCATAGTTCATCCTGAGATGGAGCCTATTTGCTCGCTTGGTTGTATCAACTCACAACTCTTTTGTATCGCAATGCTCTCAAGCACCACCGGCCATCACCGGTCTGTAAAGCACACTTAACAGAACGTGGACGTTACTAACCCGCGAAACGGTTCATTTTTGGCACTGCTAACACACTGTATCCAGGACATTGCAATTTTCTTTTTGTGCACCGTTTTCATCCCATGGAATATGCCTCTGTCTGAGACTGTTCACCTCACAACTTCACCTCTGCTCCATTCATATGGCTTTCTGCTGCAATCTGACGGTGACAGATGTTGACGTACTTCGAAAATCCCATCTGTCGTCACTCGCAATGCTCTCACTGTAGTCGATCCCGAATACGTCTGTGGTCCCACTGAAACTGTTCTTCATGCGGCTTCAAGATTGCATGATTCCAGCGATTCTCGCAGAGCAATCAAGTGTTGGCTGATGAATTCACTGACTAAACGACCGTGTTTGGAAAACTCGGATTTTTCGTTCATTTATTGCAGACAAAAGCCTCGAAAGACAGCAGGCATCATCGATAGGTCTGTGGGGTTCTTTTTTTGGCCCAAAGTTTGGCGAACTGAGGATGTCAGGAGTGGTTCTATCTGTCGTTCTTTCGTTTCCAACTGAAATTCGCTCAAAACCGAAAATTCATCATAGGTTTGTCTCCATAACTACCAGCTCTCGTTAGCTTTCGTTGATTTATCCTATCGAGCGGGACCCGTATCAATAGTTACTCCGGACAAACCACTGTAAACTCTTCTTCTCTGCCCTTTCGAGTTTTGGGGGCTTACGCCGCTGTGGATGGAACGGAGGTAAGCAGGAACATTCCACAATGTCGGAATACGTTTGCGGACGGAAAACGGTAGGACGAGACCGCTCACATCAGGTAATTTTGAATATCCGCCCTAGGTATCGGCCATGACCAATGAGTATTCAAACTCAATGGACCTGAAATGTTGATGTCTTAATCATGATGCTAGGAGAATTCTGAAATGTGCTCTGTCGGTGAGTCCAGCAGACCTCAGGACCGAGCAATTCATTCTAGTGGATTTCCCCTGATTTAGAGAGCGTCGAACCTTGTTGAGAATGCGACAACTTCAGAATGACTTTTCGCCACTTCCCATGGTCTGTATGGAGAACTCGATAATTACCAAGGTATGAACTTGGAAATATTACAGTTGATGACTACAGGGCAGGAGCGGTCCTCCCTTGCGAAACCGCCCACTTATAATGATCAGGTAATCCATCATGTGACTACTCGCCAGTAGTCAACTTCCCAGAAAATTTCAGTGTACCCATCCACTCACGTCTAGGAGCTTGTGAGGCAGGCCACCGGATTAGGCGTATGGACTTTGAATTTGAACATCAGACAATAGAATCCAGCTACATCCAACTGACAGATGCTCATCCGGGACTAAGTTTTTTTACTTCATGGGACTTCATTGTGTTGGTCGCGATGTCCGGGTGAGGATTTCTATGGGTGACTTACTGTATCCATTTGTGAATGACTGCGCATTCCGAAAATAAATCAACGAGGGCTGGAGCGTCACACTCATTAAAAACGCGTCTTAGCTCACTTCGCGTTCGGTGCATTGGGGAACCTGAAGCAGTGTGAAATCTAGAATTGGTAGTCTAACAGGCCGCATCAGCTGTGACCTAGAGATTCAGAACCGCTTCAAGCAGTAAAAATAGTTACTTATTTTCAATTACAGGAGATACATTCTCAAGCTGACAAAATCACGCCTCTACACAGATGGAAGGTCCGCAGTCCAGTACTAAACGAAGGCAGAATTTTGCAGGAATGTCAGAATACATATTGTACCAAACACTTCGGGGAGCGGGAATAATCTGGTCACAGCTTAGCGAAGTACGCTCATTTGCAAACCTTTTGTGGGTTTTCAGTAACCTTATGAGTGGTTATGTTGTTGGTGAAGTGAGAGACCGAAACTGCAGCTGGAAATCTTTGACTAGAAAATATTAAAAGTAATCCTTGTATAAGAAACACAATAAATAGATAATTAAGTTATACAAACGACAGAATCAGACGAGTATGACTAAAGTAAAGACTGAAAACGTATATCCGGAGACTGGCCAGATTGCGAAGTACGTTCGGTTGGCGGGACTGCAGGCAAAATGGGAGAACCATCGCGTATTCAGATTGCGAAGTCGGTTGGCGGGACTGCAGGCAAAATGGGAGAACCATCGCGTATTCAATATTAGATGCTTAAAGCACAACATCATTCCCATCCCAACTCTTGTGAAGCCACCGGATACGTCAGCTGCTTTTGCTAAAATTACTTTGTCAGCGGCCAAGTCATTTCTCAGGCAGAGGATCTGCCTAACCACCCAGCGTTTAACCGATGTACGCCGCCACGCCGGTCAAATCAGTCAAGATCTTCAGACCGCAATCTCACCCGCCGACTTCCAGATGCTCAACACCAAACCACAGAAGTGAAGCTTGCACAGGGCCGGCAATGCAAGGATAAGCAGATCGAACAACTGCTGATTTCCCCTGATTTAGAGAGCGTCGAACCTTGTTGAGAATGCGACAACTTCAGAATGACTTTTCGCCACTTCCCATGGTCTGTATGGAGAACTCGATAATTACCAAGGTATGAACTTGGAAATATTACAGTTGATGACTACAGGGCAGGAGCGGTCCTCCCTTGCGAAACCGCCCACTTATAATGATCAGGTAATCCATCATGTGACTACTCGCCAGTAGTCAACTTCCCAGAAAATTTCAGTGTACCCATCCACTCACGTCTAGGAGCTTGTGAGGCAGGCCACCGGATTAGGCGTATGGAATTTGAATCTGAACATCAGACAATAGAATCCAGCTACATCCAACTGACAGATGCTCATCCGGGACTAAGTTTTTTTACTTCATGGGACTTCATTGTGTTGGTCGCGATGTCCGGGTGAGGATTTCTATGGGTGACTTACTGTATCCATTTGTGAATGACTGCGCATTCCGAAAATAAATCAACGAGGGCTGGAGCGTCACACTCATTAAAAACGCGTCTTAGCTCACTTCGCGTTCGGTGCATTGGGGAACCTGAAGCAGTGTGAAATCTAGAATTGGTAGTCTAACAGGCCGCATCAGCTGTGACCTAGAGATTCAGAACCGCTTCAAGCAGTAAAAATAGTTACTTATTTTCAATTACAGGAGATACATTCTCAAGCTGACAAAATCACGCCTCTACACAGATGGAAGGTCCGCAGTCCAGTACTAAACGAAGGCAGAATTTTGCAGGAATGTCAGAATACATATTGTACCAAACACTTTGGGGAGCGGGAATAATCTGGTCACAGCTTAGCGAAGTACGCTCATTTGCAAACCTTTTGTGGGTTTTCAGTAACCTTATGAGTGGTTATGTTGTTGGTGAAGTGAGAGACCGAAACTGCAGCTGGAAATCTTTGACTAGAAAATATTAAAAGTAATCCTTGTATAAGAAACACAATAAATAGATAATTAAGTTATACAAACGACAGAATCAGACGAGTATGACTAAAGTAAAGACTGAAAACGTATATCCGGAGACTGGCCAGATTGCGAAGTACGTTCGGTTGGCGGGACTGCAGGCAAAATGGGAGAACCATCGCGTATTCAATATTAGATGCTTAAAGCACAACATCATTCCCAACTCCCTGATTGTGAAGCCACCGGATACGTCAGCTGCTTTTGCTAAAATTACTTTGTCAGCGGCCAAGTCATTTCTCAGGCAGAGGATCTGCCTAACCACCCAGCGTTTAACCGATGTACGCCGCCACGCCGGTCAAATCAGTCAAGATCTTCAGACCGCAATCTCACCCGCCGACTTCCAGATGCTCAACACCAAACCACAGAAGTGAAGCTTGCACAGGGCCGGCAATGCAAGGATAAGCAGATCGAACAACTGCTTCCCATAACTCAGGGCCCAAGAAAGGTAATAGAAACGAAGAAACCATCCACCAATTACTTTATTGTAGTTAACTTGTCAGATACACTACTAAATGAAGACGAACGCTGTCTGTTAGAAAAGGGACCAAACTTCACTGTGAGCAAAAAAGTAACAAGAGCGGAGGAAATAATTCCTAGTGTACAATCAGTATTTCAAAAGTTTCCTTCAGCGGAAGCTGAGAAGCTACGGATACCACTGGTCACAGTCCTGAAATCCCAACAGCCGGGAGCTCCAAATATTGCACCATCAGAGCGGAGAGCGACAGGTAGATACTATTGTCATTACCAAGGCCGATATAGGTAAAGCCACCGTAGTGATGAACAAGAGCGACTATTTTCGAAAGGTCAGGCAACACCTCACCGATGGACCCTATCGAAAAATTAACGGTAGCACTATTACTTCAATAATGAATAATAGTAAGGTTGAAGTTGGGAGATATTTAAGATCCGTAATAAACCATTTAGGGCAAGGTAAGTGGTGTCGGTTGTATCCAAAAAGCGCGATTGAACCGCGACTCTACGGACTGCCAAAAATCCACAAGGCAGATGTGCCAACAAGGCCAGTGGTGGATGGTATAAGCTCGCCGCCGCATGTACTGGACAGATTCTTAGCTGGTATACTAAAACCGCTCATTGCGAAATCAAGCACCTTCATTAGGAATTCGTACGACTTTGCCAGCAAGGTCGCAGGGCTTCCTTTGGAGATAGACGAAGTCCTTGTGAGTTTTGACGTAATCTTAATGTACACAAACATCCCTAGGACAGATGCTCTGGAGGTAACTAAGAGGTTGTTACTGGTAGACACGACACTCGGGGGACGGACACAGCTCTTGGTGGATGAAATAGTTGAGGGCATAAGAGTGGGTTTGTATATTGATCAGTTTGTTTTTGACACAACTGTTTACTCACAAGAACGAGGCCTTGCAATGGGATCTCCAATAGCCCCAGTTTTAGTAAATATTTACATGGAGGACTTCGAACAAATAGCCTTGACCGGATATCATTGTCCACCCAAAAGTTTTTTTGGCGTTATGTTGACGACACGTTTGTTGTAATCAAACGAGATAACGTAAACAGCTTCTACGACTACCTCAATAGTTTAAACCCACATATTAATTTAAGCATGGATATTGAGTCCACCTCGGGTAAATTACCCTTTCTGGACTGTATAACACATAAGGTTGGTGGGAAATTGAAAACGACTGTCTACCAGAAAACAACAGACACAGGAACCGTCTTAAGCCATTCATCAGCACACCCAAAGTTCGTATACGCCAGTATTGTCTCATCAATGTTTCGTCGAGTTATAGCGCTGTGCACAGAAGAGATCGACCAAACGGCAGCTCAAATCGAGATTGACAACAAACTTCAAGAAATAGGATACCCATTGAGTTCGATTAGGCGTCAACTAAGAAAGATACTGGCTCCAGTATCTAGACCCAGTAACGAATGCATTAACACAGCAGTCATTCCATATGAAGCAGGAACATCGGAGGTTATTCGAAGATTATTGAACTTAGCCATCATTCGGTGGCTTTTCAGAAGGGAAAAAGCTACGCTCAGTTTTGGTGAATTTGAAAGATCCCTTGCCGGTTGAAAGGCCTAGGGACTGTGTGTATAAAATTGACTGCAACGATTGCGCTAAGGTTTATATAGGACATACTGCCAGGGAATTGCACACCAGGATTGGTGAGCATAAAAGAAGGATTAACACACCACCAAGGAATGCAGAAGAATACCAAACGCTGGTCAAGGACTCAGCGATGGCTGTACATGCCTTAGACACAGGACATAGAATAGATCTGAAGAATGTGGAAGTTTTAAGACGGGGACTGCGATTCACACCACAGCGGCTGATAGCCGGGGCGGTGGAAATTACTAAGCATCACAGCGTGAATAGAATCGAAATTGTGGAGCTATTGAGCCTATGGAAAGCGGTCTTCGATAAGCCGAGTTGGTACGTGACGGTGTGGTTGTCAATCCACTAAGGAGCATTGGAAAAAACCGGGGGGTGGGTGTGGAAACCCCAACCGACCAAAGGTCACAGCTTCCCTCTTACACAACTATCTTAGCACTAGCTCACACACAGACGGACAGAAGGTTCAAACGAAGTTCAAGAGGAACCATCAAATGAGCCGAACCAGAAGAACTAGACCCTAGGCTGGACCCAAACACATGTAGTTTCCCCACCGACCCAACACTTGTTCAACCACTGTAACACACCTCGGCTGACACCCAACAGAGATTTAGCTTGACTTAGCTGATTAGTTCTCCTTCTGCTTTAAATCTCGACCAACCTCGGAACCTAGTTACCTGGCCTGACGAAGCTTTTGTGTCAAAAGCGAAACGTTGCCCAGCAATAAATCTACCGATTGTTACCAAACTTTTTCGAAGGCAAGGCAAAAACCTGTTCAAAGCCTACAAGATATTTAGTCAAATTTGGCTGATCATGCAGAAGGTAGGGAGGGGGCGAAGCGCGTCAAGTAGGAGAAAGTGGCGTAGAAATTGGGGTGGTTCATCAATAGTAGCTATAAAAGCCTATGAACAATCTGAAAGTACAGGTCAGATGTAGGGGAGTCTGAAGAATGGATAAGGAAAACAACTGACAGCTTGAGGCACTGCACTGGACACGGGAGGTCGAGGTAGCTACCAGATTTTGGACAGTAGGCCAGGGTGGTTTTTGATAGGCTGACTAGAGTGTTAGGGACTGGAGAGGAAGTGGAACCGTTTGGAAACCGATGGTTAATGACGAAGGTTCAGGTATGGTTTATGAATCAGGTGAAGGTGACTGTTGGACAAAAGAGAGGAATCTATCAGGGAACCAGTCAGCTCACTTAGTGGGCTAGTGAAGCTAGGTCACAAGAGAGAGAGAGAGAGAGAGAGAGAGAGAGGAACAGAGAGGAATAAATGTGACCGATTTAGTTTCAGGGGTGGTCATACAGACAACACTCAGAAAGAGCTTGAAGGCAGCAAAACTGCATGACCATTTAAGGAGGTAATACACTACGCACAAGGCTGCTGAAAATTCTTCAACAGCCCACGACTGTTTCACCCATCTTTGGGCTCGTCAGGTCGGCGCAGTTCCCGAGTTTCCGTAAACCTTATGTTCCAGTTGGACTCAAATTGCCTGAAAACATTTTAGCTGAGAGATTAGCTGAATCCCGAGTGAGTCTCCCCCAAAACCAAATTTTTTTGCAAATGAATGCATTTCATTGCATGACTATGTTTATTGGAAGTCTAGAGTGTGGTCAGCTTGGTGGCACCATGGCCGAACATGGTGTTATAGTTCGGGTGGCACACGAAAACTGCTATGAGACGAGGTCCGACAGGAGAGGTTGTCCCTGATCCACGCCCCGAAACCCCCAAAAATGACGCCATTCTGAACAAGCTCTGTGCAACAAAATGCAAGATTCTATGGCGTTATTGGAAATATTGCATCTATCAGATCACCACAACGAAGTCTAGTTGAGTTCACTTACATAAATAAGTTTACAAACAATGCATTTAATTGATTTTTGGCTCAACAATGTAACCTCTTGGCTTCCATGATGTTGCTTATTGGTCTTTCCCTTAATGCGACATTGTGAATCCTGACCCGCTTCCTTTCAGGGCACTAGATTTTTACTTTTTCTTTCAAATATTTTCCAAACTACTGAACAGGTTACTTGATAATTTGCTTTTTGACTCCCTGTATTCACTTTCTATAGCTTGCAAGAATGCATGTAGTTTTGCCAGCACATCTGGTGGTGCATTCGATAAATTAGGCCTTGAACATTTCTGGACGCCCACTGATGGTTTGTCATCTGAATGAATGGCTGTCTAGTCAACATTTATCTAGCCTATGCGTGACAAAATGCCCACTCCATTCACATCTGGTTGATATAGTCTATAAATTTTGGGAAAATCACTGGCATAGTATTAAAGTTACTTTTATTTTGAAATATTTTGAACATCGGCTCGCGGTTGTGTGTGGAAGGGGTTGTAGCAACCTCTTTCAAATAAACAATCGAACCTAATGAACTACTTACGACATTTAAGTAGCTTAAAAACCAACAAAATTTCATTCAGCCATTTCGCCATTCTTCGCTACTCCGTCGTTTCACTGATTGTTGCACGTGGTCCTAAGTACGTCATAAATAGCGTTTTGCTTATGACCTTCCGAGACCGTTTTGGGGTTTTTCGTACTGCTCGTATTTATTTTTCTTCCATCCTCTGCGAATGGAACAACCTTTAAAGACACGTGGGACTCCATTCCAGTTCCATTCCTACATTGAATATTTTGGCGGGTTTTGGTAGGCTGCCATTTTTGTTTAGATGCTAGGATAATCCAAAACATCACAATTAAGTCCCAAACTGTTTACACCTGCGGAACGATACAAATGAGTACTATTCTTCGACAAGTACCCCTATTTGCATACCAATTTGGTTCTGGGTTAACTGATAAGAAGCTGAAACTGAGGCAGTGACGGGCACCCGAGCACTACTGCTCTGCTGAGGCACAAAAGTGTGGTATCTATGATTGGTGGAAAAAAACTTAGGATGGTGTTTGTACTGTAATCTCATTTATTGCTACCATGTTCCGTCCAGTTTGGTAAGGAATGGCTACCAACAATATGTCGTTTACATTCACATTCATTTGCGAGCAAATTCGGCTTTAACAAGAGAAAGCTGAATCCTTTTGTTACAATATGCTTTGGATGAACTGCTGCACGAAGGCTGTGCCATTTTCCATTTGGAACGATATACAAGCTGCGAACTATTTCCCCTTACATGACACCATTTATAAAGCCCATGATATCTCTCTGACACCCCACTACCTAGTTCGACCCTGCCAGAATTCTCCGTCGTTCACTGATTGTTGCACGTGGTCCTAAGTACGTCATAAATAGCGTTTTGCTTATGACCTTCCGAGACCGTTTTGGGGTTTTTCGTACTGCTCGTATTTATTTTTCTTCCATCCTCTGCGAATGGAACAACCTTTAAAGACACGTGGGACTCCATTCCAGTTCCATTCCTACATTGAATATTTTGGCGGGTTTTGGTAGGCTGCCATTTTTGTTTAGATGCTAGGATAATCCAAAACATCACAATTAAGTCCCAAACTGTTTACACCTGCGGAACGATACAAATGATTACTATTCTTCGACAAGTACCCCTATTTGCATACCAATTTGGTTCTGGGTTAACTGATAAGAAGCTGAAACTGAGGCAGTGACGGGCACCCGAGCACTACTGCTCTGCTGAGGCACAAAAGTGTGGTATCTATGATTGGTGGAAAAAAACTTAGGATGGTGTTTGTACTGTAATCTCATTTATTGCTACCATGTTCCGTCCAGTTTGGTAAGGAATGGCTACCAACAATATGTCGTTTACATTCACATTCATTTGCGAGCAAATTCGGCTTTAACAAGAGAAAGCTGAATCCTTTTGTTACAATATGCTTTGGATGAACTGCTGCACGAAGGCTGTGCCATTTTCCATTTGGAACGATATACAAGCTGCGAACTATTTCCCCTTACATGACACCATTTATAAAGCCCATGATATCTCTCTGACACCCCATTACCTAGTTCGACCCTGCCGGAATTCATCTGGTAGCCGTAGTATCTCACTGATGCCAATAAACGGCTATTCGTCCGCGGATATGTCCAAGTACCAAACAGGACTGATGGAACTCTAACGGTAGGGCGTGCTTGGTGGGTTTCAACAGAGGCAAAAGCAGTCATGGATCGCCTGTTGGTTTGTACCGACCCTATGGATAATGTCGTATTGAAAATGTTTAAGTGTTTTAACATAGGTTTTTTGAGTAAAGGTACATCTGTGTCAGCTGCGATTTGGGTACATAGATTCAAACCTAGCTGATACTACTTCCGAGGTGTTTGTGTGTAAAGAAATTTCCAGGTGGTCCAAAGTACTTACCGTTTTGGGATCAGATGCAAGCAGTTGGCAGAGTATGCTTGTAATTCTGTTCGAAAAACCAGAGAGCCGGGGAAACCTGTCACAACGGTCAACGTTATCTTGGTCATATACAATACGGATGAACTTGGGGTGATCTGGTAAGGGAAAGAGATTGGCTTAGTAAGTTTAGAGCTGAGCTCCCTAACAACCCTCCATTGTGTGTATTTTGTATTATATCTGTCTCCGACAGAGAAGGCCGGAGGCATTTGACCAAAGTATCAGAGAGTTCAAGTCTAGTTGGATTTGGCAAAAGGTAAGAAGAAAATGGGGCCCAGCGTGCTCCATTAAATAAATCTAGTGGTAATCGATAGTGGAGTTGATTGGTTGTCGCCGGTTTGTGTTATATATGTCCTATCAGATCATCTATCAGGATGTGAACCACTGAAATAAGGACCCAGTGATGTCAAAGGTACTAAGTTACTGTAGCGGGAATGCATGAGGGACTTGATCAAAAGCTTTTTGGATATCTAGATGGACCACTAGAGTGGAGTGCCCGGTATCGTAGGCTGCTGTAATGGATGCAAAGAGGCGAAGCTGGCAGATACTGATGGACTTCTGAGACGAGAGTCCGTACAGCCAATCATCTATGGCGTTTGTAGCTGGGAGGACTCCGGTAAATAGCACTTTAGTCAGACGTTTTAGGGTTCTCAGTAAAATAGGTTTGTGTTGAATTCCCCTGTAGTCGGAAGTATTTTTGTTTAGATCCGAATTTTAAATGCGGACGGACTACGAATTGCTTCCGCTGGGAGGGGACAACTCCAAAATATATTACTGGGTGAAAAGACTTAAGACAAGGATTTCGGTATCTTTACTGCCATGTCTCAGATCATGTGATTAGAAAACTATCGGCCATTGAGGCGACGGAGTTCTCAGGTTTTTGAAGAAAAGTAGAAACATCAGCTAGGAGATGGTCACGTTGCTAAGAGACAGGTGGCTATCCCAACTATTAGGAGCTATAGAATATGTGGCAGGGATAATGGGTTTGAAGGTGGAAGGAAGGGGCAAGTAGCAGCCAGCAGAATAAACGTTAATTCAGCCGACGGTATTGACGTAATTGGTGATGGGACAACCTTATTTGAAAAGCAAACAGAAAACTGAATGACTGTTTGAGGTGCAGCATCAACCGGGCAGGCGGTTGAGTTACTTAGGGTAAAGAGGGGATCCAAAGCGGTGCTCTATTCATTACATTCAAGAGATACCCGCGAGAACTCTTGATCGATTAAGAGCTTACTGATGAAGAGTGGCGATGAGGAATCGTGGGATTTCTGATATTATCTGCTAGCTCGGTGTATTTTGGTATCCAAGGTTTTTAGCGATAGATAGCAGGTCGAAAACTTTGTATGAGAAAAACAAGGTAAAGGGCGATCAGCGGGATTTCTTAGAAGATGACACTGATATGTTGTGTGTTTGTAAGAGAAGAAGTAGCTCCAGTCCCGAGAAGCCAGCAAGGATTAAAAAGTTAGTAATACGTCATTAGAGAGGAGATGACACAGGGAAGGACTCAGAGGAGCAGTTGAGCCATACCTGACTGCATTGCAAGAAACGACGCAGTGATCATTTCCTGAGAAGCGTGGACCAACAACAGGTGTAGCCGGGTGATTCTCGTTTGAGAATATTGGGTAAAGGGTAGTTGAGCCACGACTGAGGCCACGTACAGTTTGGAACCAACCATGTAGATTGGGTTGAGCAAGCAGCGGGGCGTACCAGGTAGGGCCCATGGTGGAAGACCGGAAGATATCCAAAAGTTTGAAGTCACGCAGTACAAATTCAAGCGAATAAGGGGGCGTGCACATGAAACAAGTCAGTAATAGAGGCAGATTAGAGGCTGGTAACAAATAAACGCAGCACAGGTCGGTTTCTCTCTTCTGTAGAGATTCGGATGACCTCCGGAATCCCTTCCAGGGTAGAATCTTGAGTGATGGTTGCACGAGGTTCAGGTTTGGAATGTACAGCAAGTCTCCGCTCTCTGAGTTCTTCTGTTAGAGCAGTATATATAATATTGCCATGGCTTGGAATAGCCGTGTATGTAGTTTTAACTGAGAGCCATGGTTTGGTTACGAACATCACATTTGGTCATGCAATAGCGTTATTGAATCAGAGATTACGGACTTTGGCAGCAGCTACGGCTGCCAAGGCTGACAGGCTCATTGGCAAGCAAACCGTACTAAGTGAGAATCAGCTAACCCCGATTACAATGCAGTTTGTTACTGGGGGAAATTGTAAAGTGGAGGTAGGTTTACATGGATTAGGGTTGATTGGACATGCGTTCGGAGTCGTTCGAAGTGTATAAACACTGGTGGTGGAGAGGTTAATAGTTGGTAAAGTAGGTCTGAACCCGCGGCAGAAAGTAGAATATCAGGCTCAGTATGTGTTCGGGAATGTCTCTGGAGAGAGAGAGCATGTTGCTGAATGTCAGCCGTGCCTTCTTGCGCATTGTCATGAGGTGAGGAGGGATATGATACGTAAAGACGTAATGGGTGTGAATGAACGGGTGGCAGCCGAAAATATTTGACAAAAGTGAGTGGATAGGGTAGTGAAATTAGGCGGGGTTGAAGCTAACCGTTAGTGGCTGTGGATGCGAGGTTTTAATGAACACACGTGGTTCGACCTACTTGTTAAAGGCCATGGAGGGAGAGCTTCACCTGGCTTCGGAATAGGTAGAGGTTGTGGAGGGTCAGGCAACTGCCAAGAGGGATGTCAGAAAAATATTATGCGGGTAGCCGGGAGGGTGGAATTTGATATAGACTAAAATTGGGTAATAATGGTTGCGGGTTGGGGATTCTGCCAAGGATTTGGCTTGCATGGTTTGGGGGGCCACAGGTGTATCAACGCACAATTTGGGTTATGTTCGGGTTTGCGCCGGAAGGGCGAAGGATAGAAACTCGAGAAATTTGTTTTGGAGAAGGCGTTACGATACCAAACCTTGACAACAGTTTTCTGATCCAGAGTAAGCACTTTGGTGGGGAGAAATGAAGAGTCATTAGGTCACGGGGTCTTGAGCAAGAGTCTGTGTTGTCTTTGACTACAGTCTTAGATAGGGGCTGATGAGATACCGCATCTACTAAATCAACGATGAATTTTTTTTGTATGAGCGCGTCAGAGATGACACAGTTAGGTGATCAAATAGAGAAGTAGTGGGCTGTTGTTCGCGGGGCTTGAGGTCGACCGGCAGGTTCGTGCGGCTCTGGGGCCCGAATAAGCTTCACGATATGGTGAGGTCAGTCAGGAGGCAAATCCAGGATAATGTAGACATTGGAGTGGATCAGTTCTGGAATTTCCGAAATTTTGGGATATCTTGCCAACTTCAGCGTTATTAATGGCGGTTGTAAATTTGACCGTCCCAGATATGATTTTTTTATTTT
>NW_008751661.1:2341553-2343645 GCF_000715545.1 Opisthorchis viverrini
ACAGGATCTGTGCGACTTCATAAGAGGCCGATTCAGTTGTCAGGCTCAGTAGGCTGTTGTTTGAGGCGGGTGTTCCTCGGCTGGTATGCACACATGCGTCAGTGGCGATCCGGCTCTTTCAGTCGTCTATGGGTTTGGTCGCATGGGGAATCTACGATTAAGTCACATCGACAGTACTGACTGGTGCAGATTGGTGAAGGGAAGGTGGATCCGTTTGGAAGTCTTCAGTGGCGGACTAGAGATTTGGATGGTGGATTTTAAGTAAGTTGCATTAGCAGCCGAGTACGAAAAGCTTTAAGCTCTACGGTTGGCACTGTCGCGATGGAGAATAAAGGGGTGTGGGATGTTAGTAATAATAAGGTTTATTCCCAAATTATGGGTGACGTACCGTACAGGTATAATAATAATGTTACAGTCAGAATAAAAGGATGACTGGCAAGGATTGTGAGCACAGGAGGCTAGGAGAAGGAACAGCATTATAGGGGGTGGGCATTATTCGATGTAAGCGTGATCACCACGAAACCGACACGGGCAGGAAACACAATTATAATGCTTTATTCGAGAAAATATCAAGCAAGATCGGATAGTTAGGATTTGAAGGTGGCGGGCAAAAAAAACAAGGGAGGGCAAAACAAGAGGATTCCTGCCGAATACATGACAAGAAAAGTGTAACGGTGAAAAGTGAGGAACCAGAAGATCATTCCGATGAAGCAGGCCGCCATGTTGGACTAGAACCTAGAACCGCCGCCAAGCCTCGTGGCCTTGGACTCTTTGGCTCATGGCATGGGCCACAAAAAACGTCAGTGCGGATGGCGGTGTGAAAGGTTTGGCAAAGCGGATAAGCGTTAACAGGAATTACAGAAACATGATGTACAGCGAAGCTGTGAAGACTCACCGGTGCTGCTGTTTTGGAGTCGTGGGATGCACAGACACGGAGAGATGGTTAAATTCGAACGAATAATTCAGCAGGTTGGAATGAATAGGTCATGGGGGCAGCTGGGGTCGGATGGGAGGCTTGTCGGTTTTGCGGTTAATGGAACGAGTGGGCGAGAAGCATGGTCGAGGAAAGGAATGGAATAATTGTGGGTGTGCCATCAAACTGACTGCTTTTCATCTGACATGCATCAGTTTTTGGACAGCCCCATAATGGGCGTCACATTTAAGATTATTGGGCTGGCATGTGCGGTTCTTCGAGCAGTGGGATTTATTTCAGGCTGGCCGAGGAAACAAGGTGGAACGAAGTCGATATGGGATCGCAGGGTTTTTCGGTCTTTTAGGGGATCCCATGGTTGCAGATCATAGGTCGGTTGGAGTGGATGACAGTCAACTAGGTCGTCCGAAGCAGGCATTGCCGAGGTTAAAAGCTTGGGAGGATGAGGGGATGGGATGAGATTAGTGAAACATGGTGAGTTTGTGGAGACATCGAATGAAATAATGTGCAGTAACATACATAGAAAGAAAAACTCCACGTCTACCGAGATTAGGGTGATGGCGAGTGATTTATGGAATAGGATATGGATGGATTTGTACTTATTAGACTAATGACCAAGGGTTGGGTTTGCTAACATACGATATTAAAGTACAATGAATCTAGTAAAAGCCGACATAAGGACGAAGAGTGGTGGTGTGGTTAGAGAAATAAGATGTACAAGGGCTGACGGGAGTAAACTTCCGAGATGACTGGTTGATCTGGTATTTATTACATGAGTTGGACAATACCAGGAGAGGAAGTAAGTGTAAGAGAGAGAGTCACCAGTCCCCGAAGCACTGCTATCAGCTCCAAGTGAACAGGTGGTACATGGCGATGGAGAATTTTGTGTCCATTCCTAGGAGCGGCAGGTAGATGTCTTTGTTTGGTTGACAAAATGGGCGTCGGTGCGGTGTAGCCTGTAACGGACTAGCACCTTATCAGCAGTTTCCCACAATGGTTCCGCGTGCGTGATATATTCCACGGTAGGAAAATTATTCACGGCCAAAAAATGTCACGGATTTATTGTGACGTTCCAAACAGTTGACACAAACACAGAGATTTAGTCCCACTGGTTCAGCAGTCAACAAACAGTTCAACGGAGCGTAAATACACTCGTTCAGC
>NW_008751661.1:2344424-2345460 GCF_000715545.1 Opisthorchis viverrini
ATTTTTGTGTTTAGTGTGTGTATATGAACTGACGTTTGTTTGTCCTTTCCAGTTCACCCGTTTGGCCTTGAGGTCATCCGGTCATTTGTAGCCGACTTTGTGCACGTGTGACTGTCGCACGTGGGAGCCTGTTTGATCCTCTGGTTAGTGCTTTTGTAGTCCAAATATACCCTTTGTTTTGAATGGGTCTCTGATGTCGAGGTTTGTATAATTTAGGAATTTGTCTTGCATTATTAGTACCGTATAGAAACCCAGCTCCGACTTTGTTTTGCCTTCCCGGAGGTTCTGGTATTATGCGTCACTTGAAGATACCGTTCGCCCCTGTAGTGGTCTCGCTACCCAGTAAGTTAGTTTACCAGGAGTGTGTGGCAAAAAAATAATTACGCTAGGTTAGGTATACAAAAATAAAGAGATCAGTTGGAACAGACTCACTAACAATTGTTCTATTTAAAGTAGTTCGTTGTTGGCCCAGGTCAGCGAATAAACAATAATCCAATTATGGTGGTCCAGGGGTCTTCTCCTGAACAGTTCCCACATGCAATAGATTTCGAAGATAGCCTGAAATGTTTTGATAACAGAGTTAGCACACGAGACTCGCGAATGACCGCTGCAAGCGCGAGCGAAATGAGAAGAGCGAGTCGAAGCACGTGACCACGCTTGTATTTTGTGAAATTGTACAAGTGCGAGTTTTGTAGTTTTTCGTATTCAAACAAAAAAACGATTATGCAGTTGATGAAATACCTAGTGTTATAATGGAAGTAAAATAAAGGTGCAAAAACGCCACAGTAGTGAAGCTCTCAGGGACACCAAAATAGGATTCCCAAGAATCGACAAGGTGTCTGGCGACGGTTTCGTACGAACAATCGCGCATATGGGTCGCTTGAGGCCAGCATGTGAAGCGATCGGCTAGCATTAAAACATAGGAACATTCATTGGATGGTTTGAGGCCAGTGAAGCGATCGGCTAGCATTAAAACATAGGAACATTCATTGGATGGTGGAAGTGGTCCAACGATGTCTACATGTATATGCATGCT
>NW_008751661.1:2346823-2356946 GCF_000715545.1 Opisthorchis viverrini
CATGATGGTCGTATGATACCTAGTTGAAGCAAATGCTGGAATTCGGTCTTGGCTATGGCGAGCGTTTCCGGAGCTAACCGCCGTGGGCGGGATGCGGTGGGTGGGCCTTTTATCGAGATATTTTGGAAAACATCATGTTTTACGGAAGTGGTCTTGGAAGCAGGTTTCAGGATCTCTGGAAATTGACGAAGCAGTGTTGTATAACGGTTGTCCGGCAAAGCTGGGCGGATTCCAATAGAATTAGTGGATGAAGCTTTGCCATTTATAGAGAGAGTTGTCGAATTACCAAGCAACTGGCGTCTGTGGAGATCAGCCGTGGGATCAAATGACGTGAGGAAGTTTAGACCAATAATGGGTTTTTTAACGTCGGCCACTGTGAAAACCCACGAGAACTGACGGCGAAGACCTAAATAGAGAGTAAGAAGCTTTTCACCATAGGCCTTAATGCTCGTACCGTTGACTGCCTGCAGAGTATATGCCACCGGCTGTAGGTTATGCTTGCGTGTAGGAGGAATTACACTAACTTCAGCACCCGTATCAACGAGGAAACTCAACGACGTGGAGCGGTCATATACGAAGAGCAGGCGACAGGTAGAGGAGCCGGTTGCAGTGGTCGCCATTACTGGCCGGCCATGGCGTTTCCCGAATCCGAAGGCTTTGTGGAGAACGTGCAAGGTCTGTAGCATCGGATAGCACGGTCGCCGAAGCTACGAGTCTGCGCAGGTTTTAAGCGATATGAAAAGAATGATAAAGGCTGTATTTCACCGATGACCTCCTGTTGTAGAACTGCGCCAACTGTGGTTTGTGAGGCATTAATAACCAGGAAAAGAGGCGTAGACGGATCAGGATTTATATGTGCCAAATTAATTGCCTGATTTAACACTCCCTTAACCGTTTCAAATGACGCAATGGCCTCCGCTGTGAGAGTGAAGCTGCGAGTTTTCGGTCTGATTAGGTCGGTGAGCGGTTGGACAACAGTTAGCTTGCTAAAGAAGAATCCTGTTCGATGCCAGAAATGACTTTACGAACTTCAGTTGGCAGGCTTTGTTGCCAAAGCTCTTTCAAAACCGCGTCGTTGACCGGATGTTTACCTTGCAGGTGCATCATATGGCGGAGATTTTGTGACGGTGTTTAATCACCGACGTCGACGCCGGAGAGAATCTTCCGCAGATTCTCTTCATCGCTGGAAGCGGTACGAGAAATGATGGTGCATCATCGGAGATTTTGTGACGGTGTTTAATCACCGACGTCGACGCCGGAGAGAATCTTCCGCAGATTCTCTTCATCGCTGGAAGCAAGCGGAGAAATGATAGCTGTTTTGAGAGCATCATACGGATCAGTGGACGGTCGGGTGTATATTAAATCAGAGACTTCTCGGGCAAGGAAGTCTGGTGAGCATCCTACCACATAGTTGTATCTGCTGCTCTGCGAGGTGGTGCGACGCGATTCAAAAATGGCCTAAAGTTGAGCGAACCACAGCCTCGGATCACGTGCACCGAATTCAGGCAACTTAACGTAAACAACGTTGCTTATTTTGGGTGTCTGTGTTTGCTCAGAAGCCATGCTGACGTGGAAGTTAAATATAATGAAGCACGGGAGTACTGCAGAGAAAACTCACGAATTGTAGATCCAATAGTCCACTACACCGATCCAAATGCAGTAACTGGCTGTGAAAGGAAATATTGACTTATCGAAGTTTCCCACAGATGGTTCCGCGTGCGTGATATATTCCACGGTAGGAAAATTATTCACGGCCAAAAAATGTCACGGATTTATTGTGACGTTCAACAGTTGACACAAACACAGAGATTTAGTCCCACTGGTTCAACAGTCAACAAACAGTTCAACGGGCGTAAATACAGTCGTTCAGCAAGAAGTCAGCAGGTCGCGCCGGAAAATTGTGTATTCGTAACATTAAAACAAACGTCATGATACAATGTGAACGACAGTTACAAAGTGTGGTTCAAGTTCAGGAAGAATGGTAAATGTGACAACGGATTACAGACACCACAGTACTCCCCCCTAGAGCGTCAGGAATAATGAAAGGGAATTACGCTCGATAATGTGACAAAACTCAAGGGGTGTGGTCTGCGAAGCGAACAGGAGTATTGCAGGTTCGACCAACACGTGTTTGCTTCAGGATAGGTGACGGGTGATCGTCAATACGTCGTGCTATATGTTCGGGGTTCCCTGATATGACTGTACTGGAGGTTCGGGAACTTGTGGTTAAAGTGACTACAGTAGGGGGATCTAATTGAGGTTCGTCATTGAAGGATGCAACTTTGAGTCTGCCGATACTGACGGAGTCCGGTTTTCCATTCCTCTCAATCACAAAGTACTTGTCCTGGCGAGAAATGTCTTTAAACGGACCATCATACGGATATTGCAACGGTCGCTTGACGCTGTCAACACGGACAAATACATGTGTACAGGAAGATAAACCGGGATCCAAATGTGTGAGTCGACCGGATTTCCGAGTGTCAGACGGGCGGAGAGTACGCATATGATCTTGCAGTCGACTGACGTATATCGATGGTGAGAGGTCTTCATTGGGCGTGGATACACATACCATATCCCCGGGAAGACGTAGCGTTCACCCATAGACAAGTTGGGCTGGAGTGCAACCAATATCCCCCCTCACGGTATTGCGGATACCAAGTAATATCACTGATATCGATTCGGTCCACAGCTGTGATGATGATTTAGCCATAATGGCATAATGGTAGGATTAAAACAATCGTCATGGTGCAATATGTACGACAGTTACATAGTGTGGATTAAGTTCAGGAAGAATGGTAAATGTGACAATGGATTACAGATACTACAAGTCTCTGTTCGGACGGAGACAGATACAGCTGTACTCGTCGACGCAGATCGTGAGACTCCAAGAGTATCTTCAGGCTATCCAGGGTATTTTTATTATTATTATTATTTTAATGACAGTTTTTTCATCTCTGATTTATGACGTTTTCAGACAAATAACCCAACCGAGGCGAGTTCTGGAGTGAAAAGCTAAAAGTGCAGAAGTATTGAGGCCGAGATATTTGATCCCCGTTGAATGGTGGAGTTTCCATTACTGTGAAATTGTAAGCCGGAATTGGGTGTCGCGAGGAATTTATCCTGGATTTGGTGGCGGAGAATCTTAGGCCAGAGTCGTTTGATCAGCGTGTCAGTGAATCTAAGTCCTGCTTAGTCTGGTGAAAGCAAGAGCTTGTATAGAGGAGGGAATGTGTACGCGATTTTTATATCGTCCGCGAAGAGGGAAACCTTATCATGGGATATGGCGCCGAAGACGGCGCTGAAGACAGGCAGCAGTGGGAAGGGGTTTGGACCTGGGAGGGATGGGTATGTAACAGCTGGCGAAATAGGCGTCCAAAGGGTCTGCTATATTGACAGGATCCGTGATGGGGCAACTATCTGTGAAACGCAAGTGGGCAATTGGGTGGCTGTTTGGGATACAACGCTTACGGAACAGTCGGCTCAGCTATGTGTATTGGGAAAGAGATCTGAGGACGGTGTTCTCTTCTCGGCGTTCAATGGATACCCGCAAAAGTTCTCGGTCAGTAGGAAGTTTCTTGATTAGAATTAGTAATGATAAATCAGGGGATTTTCGATATTCTCCGCCGGCCCGCCGTATTTTAGCATCCAAAATTTTAAAAAACTTGTCGTGGCCGGAGATGTTGGAGTGAAAAAGTTTTACAGGAGAAACATGGTGAAGTGCAGTCAGTAGGTCTTGGAGAAAGATGTCCCATACACGGGGTGTAATTGTCGAAAGGAAGAAGTCATTCCAATCCTAGGAAGCTAGCGTGGATGATAAAGCTTGTAAAATATCTAGGGAAAGGAGACAGAACGGGGATGGACTCAGAGGAAGCTTTTGGCCGTCACTAACTTCGTTGCAAGAAACGATGCAGTCATCACTTCCTGGGAAGCGCAGGCCAGCAGCAGATGTAGCTAAATAGCCATTGTTGGAACACATTGGGTCCAAATTATGTAAGCCACGAGCAGGACTACGTACCATTTGGAACCAGCCCTCTAAACTAAGTTGAACAGGCAGCGGGGCATAACTGGCGGGGCCCATAGTGATGGAACGCATTCTGAAGCGAGCCATCTTAAATCACCTTACTTCCAGCAACCCGATATCTCCAGCTCAACATAGATTCCTCCCAAACCGCTTTTGCGTGACAACCATGCTCGTGTTTATGGACAGCTTAACCCAAACCAAGGACGAAGGACTCATATCGGATGCCACATTTTTTGACTTCTCAAAATCATTTGATAGGGTCCCACACGTCCCGCTGCTCGACAAACTCAAATCTTAGGCGATTCAAGGGAAAATCCTTCGTTGGATCGAGGCGTTCCTACCAGACAGATCATTCCGAGTGCGAATAGGCTCGACCTACTCTTCTGCAGCGCCGGTATCCATTGGAGTTCCTCAAGGCTTCCTCCTGGGACCAGTGCTGTTTCTTATCTACGTCAACGACCTCCCAAATGTTCTTGCAAGTCCATATGTACTTTTTCCGGAGTTGAAATCCTGGAGTTCCAAGGCCATTGCACTCCAAATATATGCAGACACTGCAAAGCAGTGGTTGTTGGATTGGCACCTTCCTCTGAATGACGAAAAGTGCGTCCAAATGCCATTTGAGGGAGACTCAGCGAATGCCTTTGTTATTCATGGGAGAAAATGACCAGAAAACATCATGAAGATAGATGCCAAAAAGGATTTGGGCATCTGAGTCTCCTCAAACTTTTCCCTCTCAATGCACCATGAGAAATCGGCCCGGAGGGCACTCGCCATTTTACGGATGATCCGACGCTCTCCTCGCATTACTCGCATGGACTTCCATATACTTTACGGGGCATACGTCTGACCGCTCCTGGAACACGCCAACCAAGTTGTTTTGTTTGGACGCACGAAAGACGTCACCCTCATTGAGCGTGTCCAGCGAGCCGCTACAAGAATGGTTGCCGGCCTCAAATCCGTGGGCTACGAAACGCGTCTCGCGAGGCTTGATATCTTTCTCCCGGAGTACCGTCGCCACCGAGGGGACCTAATTATTACTTATGCCCTGTTTGAACAAAGCTTGGGAAACAGGTTTTTCACCGTTGAACCATCAAACACACGGTGGGGACATAGTAAGAAAATCTTCAAGCTCAGAGCGCACACATCCATTAGACAAATTTTTTTCCCGTTTCGGGTAGTAGCTGCGTAAAATGACCTTCCTCCGATGGTTGTCCACGCCCCTTCCAGAACCCAGTTTTAAGCACTATTAGACATTTATTTATGCGAATCCTCGCACTAAGAACATACAGAACAGTGCTACACCCTTTTTCACTTGTGCCTGAACCAACAAAACAAAAGCGACCCGGGAAACTTAGGCAAAAGCCTCTATCCTGTGAACACAACCCAGCAGAAATTTCGACGAATAAGGAAGAGCATTTGCAGTGGAGATAATACGGAAAAGGCCAGCAATAGAGTCGGGGGAGGGGCCGGTGGTAGACAAATACAACATACTGGTACCAGTTGTTTGGTCTGTTCTGTAGATATGCAGGTGGCCTCCGGGGTCCCTTCCAAGGCAGAATCAGCAGAAGGGGTTGCGCGAAGTGTTTTTGGAGTAGATGCACAGCCGTTACCCCTTGAGTTTTTCCTAGCAGAGCGGTGAATATCATAGTCTGGGATTGAGGTGACCTTGTCTGGTGTTCCATCTGTGAGCCATGTTTCAGTAACCCAGATCATGCTTGGTTGTGCAATGGAGCTGAGTGCTCGGAGCTTATGAATTTTGGGCAGTAAAGAGCGGGCATTGAACAACATTGTTGACAAGCTGAGTGGTGAGCAGACGGTACTAAGTAGGAAGTTTATAACCTCAATCAAGATGGAGCTTGGCACCGGAGCGACTTGATATCTGGAGGTGGGGTAGTTTGAAGTAGGGTTCGGAGCCCGGGGATGAGTATTTATTAATGGTGGTAGATGAGTAAATAATCGGTTAAACAGGTCTGAACTCACGGCAGGAGATGCTATATCAGGCTCAGCATAGGGTACGGAATGACCTCGGAAGGATGGCATGCAGTTTAACACAGAGTTATCGGCCGTGTCGTCCTCTGCATTGGCAGGTTGTGGAGGGGGGTAGGATATAAAAATGGATGGTGACTGTCGAGGGATGATTGGCTGCCAAAAGTGGCTCTCTAGTGAAACAAGCATTGATGATTTGGGTGGGGAAAACGGATGAGGATCGGATTTGGTCATCAGTCGTTGTGGATACGAGTTTCTTCTTGGCATACGGTGTGCATAGCTTGATGTGCTTTTTTAAGGCTGTAGAGGTAAAGCTACGCGCGACCTCGGAGAAGGCAGGGTAGGTAATGGTGTAAAGGGAAAGTGACGTAAACAGTAAACCTTATTGGAGAAGAGTTTATCACACCTGAGGTGGCATGGGTAGGAATCCAAAATTGCAAGGTCTCTTTATGTCCTATGGAGAGCATATCAGATGGCACGAGATCTGAACGTTGAGGTTTAAAAGTGGCTGCCGGATAGGGACCCCAGGTAGGTAGCATGCACGGGGCCACAGAACAGAGTTCAACAAGAACTAACGTTAGGTAATGGTGTTTGTAGGTTATAGGCTCTGCCAAGGACAAGGCTTGCATGGAGTGGGGGGGTCAGGTTTGTAGACGAAGGGCTAAGAGTGAGAATTCGGGGAGTTGAAACGGGTGTGGGGGTTATATACAAGGCTTTGACAACAGGTGTTTGAGCCTGGGGACGCGTTTTGGTGGAGAGAGGTGAAGTGACATTAAGACAGTGGAATTGGAGTGAGAGACTGTTTTCATCTTCGACTGCAGCACCAGGTAGGGTTTGGTGAGATACTGCATCCATCGTCTCAGCGGCAAAGTATGTTAGTGCGATTAAGGTTGCAGGTGGCATGGGCAGGTGTCCGCGGGGAAAAGTGGGGTCTTATGATCATGGGCAGGAGATGTGGGGCTGGAGTCCGTTGTGTGGCATTAGAACGCGGGCTGGCACCACGGTATGGCGTGCTTGAGCGTGAAGCGTTTCCAGGATACTGAAGATCAGGGAGATGATCAGTGCTGCGGTATCGGGGTTCGGGGGATAACATGTCAGCTCCAGTATTTGGAGGGTGGCTGTAACTTCGACCGGTTAAGAACAATTTACATAAATTCGAGGACGGGTGGGTGCCCAACGAAATTAGTGGGGAATTTAGAAGTGCCCGGAACAGTTGACAGATTCGGTAATCTGCCGTTTCAATCGGGGGTTTCCCGGCAGCTATGCGTGCATGTATCAACGGTAACATGGCTTGCGCTGCATTCCAAGGGGTAGGTTGCACGGGAAGTCTGCGATTGAATTACACCGAGAGTATCTACTGGTACACATTGTTGAAGTGAAGATGAGTCCGTTTGAAAGTTATCAGTAGTCGCATCTAGAAGCTTAGAGTGCGAATTCCTTGTGAGCTGGTTTTGAACCCGAGTGTGGGCAGAACCCAAGCGGTCTAGAATGTTTGGGTGGAGGACAGAAGGGCCTGGGATATTAGCAGGCGCGTTGTATCGTTTTCCCCCCTGAGTTGCATTGGCATTAGGCAACGCAATGAGGGTTTCGACTTTCGCAGCCATCGACCTGTAAAGACTGCGTCACACGTTACAGGCTGTCAGGATGGTGATTTTTGTGCGTTTTACCGTGATGCGATCGGGAGCGCTGCATATCAAGACCTGTTTATAGTATTCCATGCGCCGGCTTTTCTCTGAGGCGCGCGTCAATAAGGACTGACGCTTTTGAAAGATCTAATGCATTGCACTAGGAGTTAAAAGGCAGGCAATTGGTGGGATGCTACGGTGGGATATTAGTTCGTTCTCCATTCTACATACACGAACACTGAGGTTTGCCAGATCGGTGGAAAGCTGAATTTTTTTAGTACAGATGAGGAAAGGCAGCTACCGAGTGGGCCAGGAAGAAAAATGTCGACCGGTGCAACTGAGCAGTCTGAATTCAACCAGGGTAATCCACCGACCGACCTTGAGGATCGATGGGGTCGAGTGTTGGGCTCTTTGCTTACAAGGCGCTTCTTTGGACACGATGAGGGAAAGTATGATGGGGAATCAGAATATAACAGCAGCGTGGTGAAAATGGGAGCGGTGGCATTATTTAGTTTGACTTAGGCTATGATAAGCCACGCTGGAATGGTGCTGGTAAGCTTATAACCCAGGAGGGCCTAATCAAGCTGAGGGATCGTTGCGTGCGATTAAATGTGGGGTGTTCTGAATAGGTAGCTAAATACTATTCTAAAAGTAAGCAAAAAAGCTACGGTCGGGCAGAAGTTCCAAAATTTTTTTTACAACACCTGACCTTNAGCTTATAACCCAGGAGGGCCTAATCAAGCTGAGGGATCGTTGCGTGCGATTAAATGTGGGGTGTTCTGAATAGGTAGCTAAATACTGTTCTAAAAGTAAGCAAAAAAGCTACGGTCGGGCAGAAGTTCCAAAATTTTTTTAAAACACCTGACCTTAAGATCCACACAGAGCGGAGCAAGCTAGGGAAAAAATGAATTGAGGGAAAACGGTTAAGAGAGCATTTGAAAAGTTGGAAAACTGCAGATCGTATTGCGAGGGCCACAGTTAATCTTGAGCTGGTAGTTTAGATAGGATGGTGGAAGCGTGTGACACTGGCGGCACGTCGACGGGTAGGATTATGTGGATGAGCAATAAACGTGCTGGGGACTGACACTGATTAAGTCTACTGAAGAAGGTAGATGGGTGGCCTTTGTGATCATTGCTAATTGAGGGACCACTGTAAAAAAGATTTATCTACTATAAAAATGTTTGCTGATCTATGGATGGGCTAAAATCCAGAAAAATGGTTCCACAACACCTGACCTTGAAAACTTAGTTTCACAGCCTATAGTCAACTGCCTTACGTGTGAAGTCGCAGCCACCGCCTAATACCCAACTACCCCTAATCTCCTCTATAAATCGGGTCCAAATCACCTCTAAGTTTGGCGACCGAACGGATAGTGGGCGAGAAAATAAAAATAATTGGAAAAATAAAACAACCCCCTCATTTTATCCTGCTACCTCTTTGAATTGCTTAGAGCAACAGTTATCCGCGGGGTCTGCTTAGTCAGAGCGCGCCGTATTACCTGGCCGTTTTCTTCAAGATGTCACTTATATCAGGCACCTCCTAGATAGGTCCCTGTTCCGGGCCACACAGTCCGCTCTGTTCAATGAGCGGCGCTTTATCTCGCCTAGCCCTAATCAGAATAAACCAAAAAGGTCAGACTTTCTCATGTTTGAGAGCAAGTTACACCGCACACAACCCACTAAGCGTGCGCACACATATCATAGTGATATGCTTCCGCTTGGCTTGGTAGCTCACAGTCCATCATTGTTTGGCCATAGTTCACACGCCCTGTTCATCTTCGTTCTGTTCCCATTGTCCCAGTAGTAGCTGCCGTCTCATTTGCCTCCTCCTCAACCTGCCTTTTCCAGAGGCTGTTTGCCATTTGCCTGGTCGTGCTGACTGAGCTGTTTTACCCACTAGCTTTCTTAGAACCGATGAAATATTCGGCAGCTAGAGTTATTAGTGAACAAGCCGCAGTTATGACTACTTCGCGGTATGTTACCTTTCAGATCTAGGAGCATGCACGATGGGTGAAAACCTTGGGTGGTGATCAGTACGCCCTGCAGGGAGGGCCGCACTGTTGCGTCACATCGTCGTGCTTTGCATACCTGCCACCCCTTCAGTAGCATGGGTGCTTTTCCCATCGTCGGTGATTCTGACCATAGTATTTAATTCAGGAAACCCATATTCAGTTTGTTGCCGCTGAGCTGGACCCGTTCCGGGTGTATTTTGACCGGTTGCACTAAAGGCTACAGACGGTAAAAGAAACAGAACTTTGCTATGTCAAAAATTCGTTGAAAAACAGGTGGGATAGCCCCAAAGTACTCTGCGATGCCCACATCTCACATCGGCGTGCAAACCTGTAGCTGCCGTCGTCATAATTAGGGTTGTGCCGCATCAAGACCCACTTTGTCAACCATACAAAATACACGCGCCTACCTACTGCTCCCAGGAGTGGACACACAATGGCATATATATATATATATATATATATATATATAAGGAGGGTTC
>NW_008751661.1:2357300-2365062 GCF_000715545.1 Opisthorchis viverrini
CCGGTTGCACTAAAGGCTACAGACGGTAAAAGAAACAGAACTTTGCTATGTCAAAAATTCGTTGAAAAACAGGTGGGATAGCCCCAAAGTACTCTGCGATGCCCACATCTCACATCGGCGTGCAAACCTGTAGCTGCCGTCGTCATAATTAGGGTTGTGCCGCATCAAGACACAATTTGTCAACCATACAAAATACACGCGCCTAGCTACTGCTCCCTGGAGTGGACACACAATGGCATATATATATATATATACAAGGAGGTTCCTCAACCTGCACTACCGGTATACAAGACTAGCATCTAAAAGCTTTTTCTTCCACTCTTCTCTCGTTCCCAGCCACCTCCAGTAGGCGCCCATTCTACTATGCTGAAACTTGTTCGGATTTAACCAATTCGTCCAACTTTCAGTTTGTACTCTCACAAAGTCAATAATCTTCTCTACAATTTGCGTCACCTCCTGTGTGCTAAAATCAACTCACGCTGCTAGAGAAACTTTGAACCTGACTCCACTGGAAGCAACACGAATGACTCTCTATTGTTTCAATGTACACCATGATTTTGATATTCTGTCACTCCGCTTTATCACACTAACGCTTTCCGTAACTATGTCCATATGCACAAGAGACATAGGCCACGAGACCTCAGCGCTGGTTTTGTGGGTTGGTTTAAACTGACCAGCTGGGTCACGTCAACTCTGCTCCTTCACCAGCTTCGTTGTTCTGGCTCCTCACTTTCCTCAGTTTGCGGCTTTCTTGTTACCTTTTAGGAGGGATGCTTATTGTTTTGCCCTGCCACATTTTATTCTGTCCTTCAGGTTCAGATCCTAAGGATTCGATCTAAGGATACAAGGCGCAACTTAGATGCGCAATGCTTTTTATGCAAAAGACGCCAAAATATTGCAGTTCGTTGCAAACACGCTTAAACCAAAAGTTATTCTTAACTACCATCATTTTTTCGCAGTTCGTTTTAAGTAATCTCCGTTCTAAGTTTTTTTGGCGCGCATTCGACTTTGAACTTGCTGTGCTATGCAGGCCGGCGATCAGCACTCGCACGGTGGGATTGAATTTTCGATAGCTACGACGTGTCCCTGATGGAATTTAAAAGACAGAAAATTGGGTTCTGAGTGCCAGCCCAAACGTTGAAGCTCCCTATAGGAGCTCAGGGGCCTTAGTGATACCAGGAAAGTATTTCACCAAAAATTTTCGCCATGGGTATGATTGCTTCAGTGGACAAGGAAATTGGGTGAACTGCAAGAGTACGAATGTGGATTAGAATGTTTTTTGCTATGAGCATAATCGCAACATTTTGGCGTGAAAAGTTTTATTCTATTCGCAAACGTTTTGCAACTGGGAGAATTGTGCTGCCAAGGTGCCCTATGCAAGGCTGTGAGCATTACGTTCTTCCAACCTGGCACGATTTATCCGGCAATAACGAATGTGGCCTCCGCGATTTTATCTCGAAATAGCAAGTATCCAGTTTCGTGAACACATCTCGGTACAAATAACGAAAATTACCTGCAGGGGTGGCACCTCTGCGTATTGCGCACCCATATGGGCCATTTAGTTTCTTTTAGAAAGTTCGATGAAGCACTTCAGCTGCGGAACTATCCGCAACTTCTACCCACTGTAAGCGATTCATTTTTCACTGCTATTCCCGATATCTCATTACATTAGGCAACGCATTCACAGTTGGTGGCGATTAATCACCTTGAAGATTCGCTCACTTAAACACGTTATCAATGTAGATAGTTTGCACACAAAGTAACTGTACGTATGAGGTGGTAACCCTGAAAACGTTGTAACTTTTGAGAAATCAGCTCCATTTTGCGAATTCTGAGCAACAAAGATTCCCAAAAAGCAGCGATAACTGTGCTTCCCTACCGTGCCGGTTCGAGGGTGACCGCATCAACATTGGATAATGCCCACTGCTTGTGACACCGTCCCTTTTGCGCGCAACACCCACCATCCGCAAACCCCTCTGCCCAATGAACTTCACACCCCATCTGAATCATCTCAAATGTGACGTACGTCACGGGGCTGTCCAAAAACTGAAGCATGTCAGGCCAACGATGGCACGGCACTGCTATACTCAGTTTGATGGCACGCCCGCAACTGTTCCATTCCTCCTCCCAAACGAGCCCTCTTGCATAATCGTTTCATTGACCCCAACTACCACCATAACATTCATTCCAACCTGTTGGACTACTCGCTCAAATTCAACCACCTCTGTGTCCCCATCCAACCTAACCCCTGCACCTGACTTCCCTACAACAATGCAACCAGTGAGTCTGCTTGTTCTCAGATTGCACCATAATTTTGAGACTGAACTTGCCATGTTCTCTCAGTTCGAATTATCCCATCTCCACGTCTACTTTTGCTCGTTGTGACTCCGGACCTTTACCCAACCGCTCAAGGTTACTCATGGCTAGCAATGGATTTGCAGTTTTAGTTCATGTCAGCCGACTGAGTCTTTGAATTAGTCGGGCCTCGTGCCCATTGTTCCTTACAGGCTGCGAAAGAAACCTATTATTATTATTTAATCGAGTGCTTCCCACTGTTTATGACATTGTCCCCTTTTCGCGCAATCCCCACTATCCGCAAATACCCCACTCATGCCCCAGCCTGACTGTAAACGCATGATCACGCCAGACACTATGCTACCCACGTTTGGGCGAACAAAGGAGTAGAAAGCTGGGGGGCGCGGTGGCAGGGGTAGGGGGTAAGTTCACCGGGTAAAAGAAGGTAGTGGCTGAAAGGCAGTACAGGGTTTCTTATACAGTGAACATCAACAATTCGGATAATCCATCAGCCTTTGGTACCGTGTGACCATTCTTTCCCTTGACTGCGGGGCACTCTTCAGTAGAAGCCAGGCTGGGGTATGGGATCGTCCTCCTAAGTAACGATGGTTAGCCTAAACCGGTTAAGTTATCATCCATTGGTAAAGATAGCGATAAAAGGGACGGAATAAAAACCAGAACGTTGCTGTTGGGAGTCGCCGGTTTATGGTCGGGAAGAGGTTGAAGTGGCTGATCATGACAAAGCGGGGCCAGATTGATATGGAAAGTCGGGGGAAAAGTTTGCAGAATAACATAGCCCTCGAAAGTGGATAAAGGAGGATGGTAACAAAATGGACTAGTCAGCGCCCCACTACTTCAAATCTTGACTTCGTTGTGAAGACCGTGGAAGACTGTCTGGATACCTCTGAAATGCTATCACTTCGTGTACAGGCATCGTTCTCAGAAAGGTTATATCTACTTACAGATCGCGCCAAAGTCACACTGCATGAAGCAAGGTCGGAATGCATTTTATTTTATTTTTGCAAGATTGCTGATATCACGATACTCGAATTTGCTGGAAGCCACCACAAAACCTCGGCACTACGGGCCACCTAACTAGCAGGCTGCTACATTAGGCCCGTGCTTAAAGAATTG
This sequence comes from Opisthorchis viverrini, assembly GCF_000715545.1. Classification (NCBI taxonomy): domain Eukaryota; kingdom Metazoa; phylum Platyhelminthes; class Trematoda; order Opisthorchiida; family Opisthorchiidae; genus Opisthorchis; species Opisthorchis viverrini. The sequence goes on from NW_008751661.1 coordinate 2,360,730, forward strand.
AATTGAATTCTCACGCCAAAAATTATAAAGGTGGGCCGTTAACCTCAGGGTTCGGTGAATGGTCAAGATTTATCGGTTGCGTCTGGCTCTGTCCTTTTCACACCCTCCGGTGTCACCCCCTTACGACATGCCGACAACCCGTAACTGTAACATAGTAACCAAAGGTTCTCAATTTTGCAACGGATGGTTGCCTCCAGCTGTCCAGGATCATAGATTTTTTAGAGATCCAGCAAAGAGTTTACAAAGTGATTTTATAAGGACTCTTATACCGGCTTTGTAATGTCCATGGCATTTGAGATCTGCTGGATGCAGATGGATCTCGGTATCTGTATGTTTTCAAACTTTTTCTCCGTCTAATACATCTCTAATTCTCCGTTAAAACGTCAGAATTATGCACCATCTGCACTTGCACTCCGTTTCGCTTATTGATGTTATTGTCGCCACATATTCCTCGCTTGTCTACCTTTTCCGACAGCTATGGCCTAGGACTGATAAAAACACGAGTACTTTTAGCTACGTGGCTCTCAAATGTCCACAACTACTAAGGCTCCCGTCTGAGTATCGAACCACACATTTCCTGCCCCATCATCGTGCTTTTACACACAACAAATATCTAAAGCTCATTCCCATCTTTACGTTTCATCGTCCGTGATAGAAGGTACCTGGGTGACCACCTAATAAGCTTTGCCTAAACAGTACATGGACGGAGTGGGGAGGAAATTATTTTTTTCCTGAAAGCTATTCGCCCGTAAGATAAACTTACAGAGTACAATCCATCCTATCATAGCCCATAATTTTAGGCACCTACTTGACATCGCTCTTCAAAATAGACTTCTCTGGCTAGGGTTAGCATTGAAAAGGCATCCATTCTTCAGTAGAAGGTGGCCATAATCATACCAGCTGGATCATCCGTAGACCAGCACTTCCCATCCCTCTATCGTTTGTCCCTCCTATTACACTATTCGTGTCCAGAATTCCTCACCTAGGGGTGATTGGGATCTAGTGAATAACGGCCACCAGAAAGACAAAATGTTAATAGGTTTCTTACGCATATTCCACTCAAACAGGTTGTTTAGCCTTATTCCACGTAAGGGTGCCGGAGTGGGCGTCCCATCTCCTCATTCAAAACCGAAATCAAGTCGGATGGCGCGGTTACCGCCTCTGTTATTAACTATTTTCGACTGCTTGGCCACCGGCATGAAAATTTTTGTTACAATTGCATCACATCCATCTGAGCATTTTTGCCGTCCGTGGCTATTTTATTTCAGAAGTGGTTTCCAGAACCCGTTTTCCGCACACTCCTTTGCATATCGGACGAATGGTGGATGGATTCATCTAAAATATATTCTTTCTCGCCGATGGGCTATATTACCCATTTCTGAGTTCTTATTAAGTATTAGACATGTTCTTCCCGGAAGTACTAATACTATATCCACGCAATCACTTATTATGTGTATACAAAATATTACTCACATTCAAGACGAAATTCAATGTGACTTTTAGGTCTGTGACCGTTTTTCTCAAGTCGTTGGAACCCCGCGTAACGGGTGATCATGTCCACAACTTCCCACTTTTTTAGCCACCATACGGACCAAAGCACAAACTTGGTACCTGAAAATCATAGCCCAAGAGCCCTTGACTTCCTGCGTGCATATGTGCCTGTCGTGCCTGTCGTACCTGTCGTACATCAGCACACGCCGGTGACACGGAGGTTCGTTTTTCCCAAAAATGAAGTTTTTCTCACTTCAGTTGGTCCGAGGAAAACTTATTTTTCAGAGCTTTCAGTGTCATACCAGAATCCAACACAGCACGCCTTTAGACGCTTTTTTTTCTCGGTAGATCAAGCTGATGGGTCAACCATCAAAATCCGAGACCATAAGAAGTGGCTTTGCAACATTGTACCATGTGTCCCGCAAAAGGCTGAAGACCTGCTGGATACCGAGCGTAAATTCAGCCTAAATAACTTTGGTAAACATCCTAATTCCGTCCAACGATCTCTGATTCCCTGGGTTACTACTGGCCCGAACTAATCTTGAAGGTGCGTTATTCAAATAATAGTCTTAGTGGGCTTGCGGTAGGGGATGATCGGTGATCTGATTGGTTCGAAAGGCTGCTGTCTCCGAACTGGAATGGTTCGGCCTCAACGGGGGAAGAGAAGACCATATGTAGTCTATTGAAACGACCTTTGCAACTAGGTACTTTTTGCGTTGAAGTGCGTTTATTTCGGTGAATGGAGAAAAATTAACTGGGGTTTGACGAACGGGCGACAGTTTTTTGGGTTTTAATTTGTTTTAGCGCTCTTAGGACATATCTGTATATGTCTGTCATGTCTATCATGAAAAAAGTTTCTAGCACAACAGTCACACTTGCTCAAATCCATAGTTCAAAGTTTTCCCATTCTTTTTCCAACGAATTAATGTATGCATAAAGACATCGAATTCATAGGATGGCTTATGTAGTGGTCTGACTACCCATTGCTGGCTACCTTCATTACAGGTGCCAAATCACTGTAAATAATTTCATGCGTGCGTTGTTCTGAACCACTGCTTTTCTGAAGACTCATCAATACGCGCAGAACTCCCCGACCTCTAGGATGCACCCGTCGGGTCGTCGACAGACCAATCACCTAAGGGCTTTTGCTTTGGGCCAGTGCTGACAAGGCCTTTTTAAGCGTCGAGTGTCAAATACTGAGTGAAGCATACCATCCTTTGAAAATTTCACGGAGTAGCATGTATTGTATCGATTGGAACTGAGAGGACGAGTTTAAAACAATTTGTGTATGTTTCAGACACTCGGCCTTTGAGCATTTTCTGGGAGGAATGAAAGCGACATTTATGGAAAGGAACTTCGCTGTTTTGAGCATATTAGGAAGAATGAATAGTTGGAACAACGAAGTCGAGACGATCCATGTTAGGACTAAGGATAGTGCCGTCATAGTGGAGATGTAAATGGAGTAGGCATGTTGTCTCATTACTTGGCGCAAGAATGAGATCTTCCCGCCTTCGGTGATACTGTAGGAGATACGGTCATCAGACGTTGCCAACATCTTTCAGTGTACTCGCCTGAATAATTGTTGCCTACTTTAATTGTTCTAGCGGTCAAGTGGTACCATGGACTGCTATACGTACTCGATGCATCGAGTCTGTAGGTAATCTGACATGATCCCTGAAAAGCTCGTTTCATCGGAAGAACCCAATGGTGGAGCGCATCAATCCTAACTACTTTCAGTTCTGAAAGCGTGGACACAGTTTTTCGAACATCCCAGATAGGCTCTCTTCGTCCTTCATAACACAGTGCCCCTACGAGTGTAGGGGTATCACACATAACTGCCTGGGCGTCGACTCCACTTGATACGCCATCTTCAGGTCTGTAAATGTCATGGTTCTACCGTGTGTCAAGTTCAAGTCTTCTCCCGCGTTAGTGTGGATGTAATGCATTTTTGGTTTCTTGGGAGAATGACTGCTTCCGAACTGTGAGCCTCTGGTGTTGGTCGCCGAGTAGTAGCATACGGCCATCCATCGTCCTGTCGTTCTGATAGTAATTTTAACGCCAACGTGCTGCATAGGGATGGCTAAAGGCCGTTGGTTCTGGTGACAAACGAGGTTGATTAAATAGATGTTATTATAGAAGGGTAAAGGGTTTTTTTAAAGGGTTGACTCCTTATTAACGTGGGTGGAGCCGGAGTTTGCTTGATGTGGCCGACCAACGAGAGGTAGTGTGACTCGATCTTGGCCTGTTGGTAAGCCAAGCACGGTCGAACTCGTGCGTGTCGGCCAGGCGTACTGAGCTGCTATCAGCTTGGCTGTAGTCTGGAGATGCCATGAACCTTAAAAACCCGTCATACAAATGCGGTAAGCGCAATAAGGTGAAGATGTCAGGCGATGGGGCTCTTTAAATCTGGCAATGGTTGAGCTACCACGCGAGGTGAGGATTTCCAATCACCAACTCGGAACTGTGGTCATGGTGCTGAGGTCTCTGTTGTTCGAAAGTTCGAAATCCATGAAACAGCATCTGCTGCCATGTTGTCTTTGCCGGGAATGTGTCGGTTTTCTAAAGGTAATTGTCGTAAAACCAAAATGTCGAGTTTCTGGAGAAGGTAGCTTTCCAAACAGTTCCAAAAGTGACGACCAGAGGCTAGGGGTGATTACAAGTGGTTGGTCCCTCAGAGCATATATATATATATATATAACGTAGTGCAGTGGAGCGGCTAGCCGGAAGTTCACACCAGCACATGTACCCCGTCCTTTGTAGCAGCAAATGTTTGGAAGAGAAAACAGAGGGTTTTCAGCACCTTCGGACCGTTGTCAAAGAGAATACTGGCTCCATCAGAGGC
>NW_008751661.1:2365120-2367179 GCF_000715545.1 Opisthorchis viverrini
GCGCATCAATCCTAACTACTTTCAGTTCTGAAAGCGTGGACACAGTTTTTCGAACATCCCAGATAGGCTCTCTTCGTCCTTCATAACACAGTGCCCCTACGAGTGTAGGGGTATCACACATAACTGCCTGGGCGTCGACTCCACTTGATACGCCATCTTCAGGTCTGTAAATGTCATGGTTCTACCGTGTGTCAAGTTCAAGTCTTCTCCCGCGTTAGTGTGGATGTAATGCATTTTTGGTTTCTTGGGAGAATGACTGCTTCCGAACTGTGAGCCTCTGGTGTTGGTCGCCGAGTAGTAGCATACGGCCATCCATCGTCCTGTCGTTCTGATAGTAATTTTAACGCCAACGTGCTGCATAGGGATGGCTAAAGGCCGTTGGTTCTGGTGACAAACGAGGTTGATTAAATAGATGTTATTATAGAAGGGTAAAGGGTTTTTTTTAAAGGGTTGACTCCTTATTAACGTGGGTGGAGCCGGAGTTTGCTTGATGTGGCCGACCAACGAGAGGTAGTGTGACTCGATCTTGGCCTGTTGGTAAGCCAAGCACGGTCGAACTCGTGCGTGTCGGCCAGGCGTACTGAGCTGCTATCAGCTTGGCTGTAGTCTGGAGATGCCATGAACCTTAAAAACCCGTCATACAAATGCGGTAAGCGCAATAAGGTGAAGATGTCAGGCGATGGGGCTCTTTAAATCTGGCAATGGTTGAGCTACCACGCGAGGTGAGGATTTCCAATCACCAACTCGGAACTGTGGTCATGGTGCTGAGGTCTCTGTTGTTCGAAAGTTCGAAATCCATGAAACAGCATCTGCTGCCATGTTGTCTTTGCCGGGAATGTGTCGGTTTTCTAAAGGTAATTGTCGTAAAACCAAAATGTCGAGTTTCTGGAGAAGGTAGCTTTCCAAACAGTTCCAAAAGTGACGACCAGAGGCTAGGGGTGATTACAAGTGGTTGGTCCCTCAGAGCATATATATATATATATATAACGTAGTGCAGTGGAGCGGCTAGCCGGAAGTTCACACCAGCACATGTACCCCGTCCTTTGTAGCAGCAAATGTTTGGAAGAGAAAACAGAGGGTTTTCAGCACCTTCGGACCGTTGTCAAAGAGAATACTGGCTCCATCAGAGGCGTGTACGGCAATATTCAGCGGGGCGCTGGCATCGAAGCAATGGATCATGTTAACCTTGGAGAGCGATCATCATCATTATCATCATTGACAGCATGACATCACTGTTCACTGCTTCACTGTTCAGGTGCTTCACTGCCCTATCGATCTTTCGATAGCTTCAAAGATGCAGTGTGCTTTAGGTGAAAACTCGACATGACTGGTCGTTCGACATATGGGTGGGCCCGTAGGCAGACAAACTATTGTAACATCCAGGAATGTACTATCGACAATACCTTGCCATTCCGTCTATGCGACCAAGGTCGTAAGGTTCAACTTCATTCTTCGGAAGACGAAGGCCGCGTTGGTCGTCACGCCATCTGAGATCCTCGATGGCGGTCTGTCCAAAACTGCATTTTTTAAATTGTTAATCACTTGGTGGTTGTCCAGTCACTCGAGTACGGCGGCCAGGTGCGCTTCACGTTCTTCCTTTGATGCACCGACCATGGACGAATTGTCAAGTTCGGAGTAGAGACAGTCAACCCCCTGTTAACTTCTTCGCCAAAGCGCTGGAGGACTCGTGCCGCACTCCGAAGACCGGGTTTCATAAGCAACACGTTTCGCAACACGTGGCCAAGCCAACGACCATGGATGTCAAGTTCGGAGTAGAGACAGTCAACCCCCTGTTAACTTCTTCGCCAAAGCGCTGGAGGACTCGTGCCGCACTCCGAACCGAAGGTTTCATAAGCAACACGTTTCGCAACACGTGGCCAAGCCAACGCAACCTATGAAGCGTGATCAGTTCATCTATTGAGGGTGAGTTATTTCTCCCAAATATCATTCAACGTACTTCAGAATTGCTGATTCGGTGTTCCCACCAGATTCGGGCAATGCTCCGAAGACATCGATGGTCAAACACTGAAAGTCTTTTGACGTCCTCGGCGCGCAGCGG
>NW_008751661.1:2369774-2400288 GCF_000715545.1 Opisthorchis viverrini
ATGTAGGGTTTTCTTTGGGGACCCTACCCGGAGCCGACGACTCAACAGTCTGACCTGCTCGGCTGCAGGGGGTTGGCCTAACCTGAGGATGCAGGGAATAAGGAATTACTGTCTCATTCCTGATGCGGCTGCGCACAGCAGGTGCCTTTTGAGCAGCACCGGGCTCTTTGGTCTTAAAAGTATTTCGACCATGTTGGATAATGCGCCGGCGGTCACGGTCAACCGTTGGGCGATCGGAGTGTGCGGTTTTTGGGGCCGACCTTTTCTAACCCGTCCTTCCTTGGGGGAAGCATCGCTGCTTCCATAAATATGGACATGCTGGTCGCCTGGGGAAACACCTTACTGCCTTCCCACTCCTGTCGCAGAGGACAGTACGACTTTACCCCCAGACAACCTCGTACCACGATTACTCGTAGTGCGGGGTCTCGCTGCTCTTGGTCTGGCTGCTCTCCTTTGGCCTTCCTGGCATGGTTGCACCTTGTGAAACGAAGTTCCAGCCAGTGTAGCCCGCGGGATCGTTGCAGCACTCAAGCCCGACCACCACGTCAAGGTGGCAGCTGTAGGTCGGGTTTTTTTACTTACCCCATTGGGTTCATGTCCCTTCTCCATCTTTTTATCCTCCTCAGCCAACTTCCATCCTATCGCATTTTGAGGCCCCCCTTCATCAAATTATTCTATGCCAAAGAAGTTGGGAACCTGCCCTAAAGCTGTTGAAGCACGTGAACGTCGTGCCGCCAAAAAGAAGGAAGAACAGCTAAAAAAGGAACGCGAAGCGGAGGAAGCCTACTGGAAAGAGGATGACAAACACGCAATTAGGAAGATACAACGAAAGGTTTGCTAATGTCCGGTTTCGTAAACACTCGTGCTCTTACGTAGGATGAGAGGGATGACAAACGGCAAGAAGAACTAGACCGAAAAAAGGAACTAAAGCGGATATATGAAGAAGAGATGGCAAATGCAAAAAATATCAAGGGTGCCTCGGGTAAAGCAACGCAGTCGAACAAGTTGACTCAGGCTCAGATAGCAGCGGCTCGAGCTAATCTTGCTGCGCAGCTTGCGGCTTTGAATAAGAAGAATCAAGAACAGTCAGAACAAGAACTCGCGCCAAATCCGAATCGTGTTGAAGTAGACGGTGCGGAGGCCAGGACGGTCGAAGATGCCATAGCGATCCTTAAGTAAGCATACTTTTTGGTCCCGGCTAACTCAATGCAGCCATTCAGCAATCAGGGTGAATCGTCCCATCTGTTAAGGATGATGACTTAATTGAACTACTTTGGTTATCGTCCGTTCATTTAAGTACAACATAGGGAAACACATTCCGTGCAATATTCTCCACTTGCAAGGATCCTGCGGAAACCAACTCCAGAAGTATGCCATGGCTATTTTCTGGTCCCAAAGCCGTTGGACTTTTTAGAAGGAACACCGTAAGGGCAAAAACCTGGGCATTTTGCCTAAATTCACCAGTCGATTGTCACGCGAAAATGACACATTTCGCGACCGTTTCTAGCACACCGCCCCCGAACTTAACCAGGCCCATTTTGGCATTTGGCCTGGCGAGGGTTCACCATAGCGATGCCATCATGACAGGACACCATAAAGAATGTTTTTAGTGCTCTCTTGTGGAGCGGCGCGTTGTCCCGAGGGGGGGGGGTGTTCCATACTACATTGGTGATCCAGAGGAAGTCTCTCCCAAGAGGGATTACTCCACTAGGGACCATGCTAGCTTTCCCCGTCAGTCATGATTTAGCGTAAGCTTCCCGTCGAAGCCAGAAAACAGGATAAGACAACGGACGGTAATTTATCTGTGGAGTTCTAATCAGTTAATTGTTATAGTTTAGTGAAGCTTCTTAATGGATAACCCCCTCCCAAAGTGACACGGCATTACCAAGTGATGGCTTTTTCTACCCAATATTGTTTGTTGTTCATTTGTGGTAGACTGGATTCAGGTGGCTAACGCGCTGGTGCATTAGTGAATTTCGATAGGCAATTTTGAAGACACTTCACTGGGCTAACACCAAGCACGCCTCAAATCGACCTCAGACCAGCGCTGTACCTTATGAGAACAACTAGCTGTTATTCGGTGAGGCGGATTAAGTACCCACCTACTCTGCAAGTTAGTGAAACAAACGACTGAAATTCATGGAGCCGAGTCTCTCACCTGATAGTGAGTAACAATAAGACGGCCTATCTTCCCGTCAAAAGTAGGTCCAAAATGGGTTGAGGTGAGTTTGAAGTGTTTGGTCACTGTGGCTGTTCAAACATTTTCACCGTCAGTGGGCACATCTCACTGACTTGCTACTGAATCTGGGGCAGATAGGTTTTCGTCTATAGTGATGAATTACTCAAAAGCCTTTAGCAAGCAAAGGTCTCAGCTGGATTGCTTGGTAAGATTCAAAGAAATCAGTTTTTTCCAGCTTTGTACCAAGTTGGCGTTGAATTAATATGATTAGTATATGCCACATACCTAGAATAGGCCAGATACCTTTTATCCGTGATGGTCGCTCTTGGTTAAGATTATTCTAGTGTTTGTTTGGTCATGTCGGTCACCATTTGATATTGCTGCAAATATGAGATCTGGTTTCAGCGCGTTGCTTTTAAAACACAACTGAGGTAACGGATAACTGTTTCATCCGAGGCCAAACCATTAATTATTAGGCAGAATATTTTTTTCGGGTTGAGTGTCTCTCACTTGTTAGCTCGTTCACCTTCGCCTCATCTAATTTACACTGGTCTCCTGAAAGGTGTATCATTAGGTCTTAGGAGTTGCGTTGCCCACTTCTCTGTGAGCTATATTATCATGCCGTTGCGAGACACGACTTTCCAGGCGGGATATGTGATTGAAAGAAAAGAAAGAAAGCGTTCAGCTGTAGCACCCTTCCGGTGCCTGGCTGCCATGCCACCCGAAGGAAGCACGAGGGCTGGGATACTGCCAGGTTGCCCAAGCCTAGACAGGGGAAGTCGAGTGGCGGAGGTCGGATTCGAACCACGGACCTTCCGGTCAGTAAATTCGTGCTCTAACCTTTTGGGCTGTGTTGCCCAGTGGTCTGAAGGGAAACGAACTATCAAGCGTGCGCGCACCACGGCGTGATCGGAATCAAGTGGTGTGCCCCAGAAAGAACGGCAGTCTTAATTGTGGCTCTCCACCGGTGGCTGATGGCCACGTGGTCCAACTGGGTCCACGGATGGCGGTCGCCAGGTAACGCGGTGCGAACGTTTATGTTGAAAGTTCGTACTTGCCAGAAACAGTTCGTGATCAGCACACAGCTGAAGGAGTCGATCTCCGTTGTCTGTGATTGACCTTCAGGCCTTTACCGATATCTCGGAACGACCAGTGGTATAGGCTGCTGCCAAAGAATCGGCGGTGTGCCTATCAAATAGACTTTTGCGGTGCGACAAAAACTGTAGGATTTTGTACAGCACCACAAACTTAACCATATGCTACTCATCGTTCACTGAGAGGAATATTTTTCCAGGTCGAATTCAGAGTCCAGTAAAACGTGTCCAGCGACAGATGACTTGTCGGAAGGATATGTGGTAGGTACAGGAAGAACCTGTGCACTGTGATTCCCCTTCAAGGCCGGGGTTCAAATGAATATTCTATGTTTGTCTGGAGACGCTGCAGTGAACTTGAGCCATCGGCTTTCGTCTTGACGGTTTTCACCCGGACTCTCTGGCTGAGTTTTGGGGTTCGAGGCATCCCGAATGCTTGCAGTAGGCCACCACTTGCCTCTTTTCCTTCGCTATCTTACTCTTTACAAATGAAGTGGCACGATCGTACACCACCGAAACACTGGTGTTGCTATCACCCCATGCTGGTGATCCATCCGTTAGGTATATTGAGCATTGTTCACTGGTTGGCAATATCTGTGGGTGAGCCACGTCTTGAAAAACGTCTCAAGCACGGTCCGTTGCTCAATTGATCAATCTTAGGCTTCTGGTATTTTTGCTTTTGATAGCCAAATCCCTGCTTTGTTTGGTTAATCCGTCTGCAACCAACCTCTTTCGGCTCCGGCGCATCGTCTGACAGTTTCTTTCGCTTGGTTTTGCTCGTTTCACTGGTCGAATATAACCAGGATAAATTGCCAATCATTTCCGCACAAGAACAAACTAGAGACTTAAATGCGTTCCTGCAAAATGAATCAAGTGAAGTTCCGACACTGTTCACTTTAGAGGAGGTTCTATAGTTGAAGAAAGTGTGAAGCAATACGAGGTAGAGCTATTTTGACGTATCTTAAATCAGTGGTTTTCAAGTGACAAACAGCCTGACCGGATAATCTTTGGTAGTTTGTATGCTCTCTCTCAATGAATCCTTGCGTAATTTCTTATGACTCCAGGTATGTCTGGAAATGTCCATGAATCGCCTATGAGTCATGGGCTTGGTCAACTTTGAATGAGCTAAACAAAGAACGAACGACCCGGGTACAGTGGGTGCGTCGAAAAATCCTGTGGGTGCACCTGAATATGTGTACAAAAAAGTGATTTGAACTCGAAGTTATCTATCTAAGGATGACTGTGATCATTAAGGCAGGATGTTTTCGGTCCTAAAAATCTATCTTCAACACGTTTTTTTACCTGATCGGGCATATCAGGTGATCCGTCACGTGATATAATCGGTCGTAACACCAAGTAGCCGCTTCCTTGTTTTCTTGTCTCAGTCACTTCACCATATTCTCGAATAGACCTCACTAGTGTTTCTCATCAACTTTTAATACTCCACACGAAATCATTTTGGCTTTTATCGCCGTATGCGCAATGAGCGCGTGCGGTTGCGGTCAACAGTGGAGATTTATAACCACTATCACCTGACCGATCGTGTGAATCCTGGGAGTGGGTATCGGAGCGGAACGCGCACTGGATTGCGTTTTCAAAAACTCTTCACATCCTGGTCTGCGGCGGCCCCTTATTTCCAAGTTCAGTGTGACCCTCATGGACATTGCACAACTAACTCACTACACTACTCGCGATCAGTCGAGCTTGAGTTCAGCCGTGAACCTACTTCAGTAGTTCAATTCAGTCCAGCGTTTCTGGATGATACTGTCGCATGCATCGGTTGTCTTGGCAGTATAAGAAGGAGTTTGTGTGCTGAGAGTCATTGATTCTCAGTGAAAAGTACTGGCTGGGTCAAATCTAATTGTGCACGTTTTTGTTGTCTCCTATTCTGTTTGCTCGGATGTTGTAATTTTTGTCAGTAGAAGACAGGTAGGTTACAAAACAGATAGTATTTGGAGAAAGTAACTTGCACGGAGAAATGTAAAAACGTAGGTGTCACCTCATTTTTCGCCTTTTTCAGAGGTGTTTCAAAGCTTTTCCTCTCGAAGCCTTCATGCACCGCTTTGGCATATTTCGAAGCAATTTCCTTCGTTGTGTTAGACGAAGCCATAGCATCTTGTATGCCTCACGTTCAGGAGGTTCTCAACCGCAAGTTGATAACCCTAATACCGTGTAGCAAAAACAGTTTTTATTGAGTTTAAAACTTTGAGCCGCCTCGTTTTGCTGGAATATATCCTATCTACTTGTTGAAACTAGAGGCTACGAGTGTAAGCATCAGAGTCTTGGATATTGATCAGTATTGCCAGTGTACTCCTCCGCAGGACGAAAAGACATCCAAAACATTAAAAGCTGTCTATTATTGCTCCTTGGACTTGAGCAAGACCCTATAAATCAATTCTAGCTCATTGCTCATCCAGGGATAACGTGAACGTCGCCCTATACGTTAGTGGTTTATGGAATCACCCCCAGTGACTAGGCGGCCAGCTGTATGATTTTGGATAGATGGCCGGGAAACTCCTGTGAGTTTTCGTTGCTTTTGCTTGGTCTATCACCATGGCAGAGCTTCGGGAGAATTAACAAAGATTCAGTGTAAACTGTTGTTTTCTATTCTCGCGCACGGATAGACAACCGTAGTTCATCGCACACTCAATACGACCGAGAGAAAAAGGGCTTTTCTCTCGTATGACTCGCAATTACTTGGTGGTTGTTTTGTTAACTTTATGCGTTATAGTTGTATCACTCGACTACAAGAACACATTCATGTGTGGGCTTTAAGACTACCTTTGTATCGAGAGGATATCGGTGTGAGAAACAATCGATTACCTTGATGTTTAGACTTCATTTTTCTGGAAGGTACCATGAATTCTGAAGCAATGCTTGGCGTGACTGAGGATCCAGTACTAAACGTTTGTTTGACGAACACTTGCCTGATATCGAATACATCTATGGGCCTTGCAGGCGATAACTAACAGGAGGATAACCAGTGACTCACGATGACTTGACGCATGACTCGCTTGGATTATATTATACCCTTAGTGTGTTGCAGAAACTCAACGTTCGGTTGGCTCGCTTCGTCGGATAAAGATAATCGTTGCGTCTTACATACGAGGCTAACATGCTTCAAGGCGTCGTGTGATTACATTCCCTTCTTGTCTGCTATATTGTTTAGGTTACTGTTTAATCCTTAGCTTCTAGTTTCGTGCGTCTTAGCGGTCTTTTTATGTTTAGTTTTTCTCTGGTTCAGGTGAAGCCGAGTTTCAAAAGTTTACGATTTGTAACAGTGGAGTTCTCTCTTGATAATTACTCAGGTGACCAGTGGCATCATACTTGGATGATAGTGGATTGATAAATTCATATGGCCGCATGTGGCAGTCTGACACTGTTACTAAAGATGAACTTTTTTGGGAATGTCATCACTCAACTCAGTGCGAACGAAGTCGACTAGATTGTTTGTTTGTTTTGTTTGAAAAACCCTTGCTGGCCGAAGTTTCGGTAACTGTCGGTAACCTTGATTCCAACAACGGGATGATCAGAATGACCTCCCCCAACTGTTCCCAGTTGTTGTACTACTGTGAGAATACAAATGATTCCGTACAAGTTGAGTAGACTGGATCTGTGGACTAAGGAAGAGAATCAGGTTCGTCACGAACAGACAACATAAACAACCACAAACGGGACAAAATATGCTGCGTTTTGAGGGCTGGCTATATACCATCGTTATCCGTCAACCAAACGTGGATGGATAAGCTAGGTTTGCCGAATCTGCCTCAGCTTTCACAGGCTATCAGACAACTAAGCATAGATCGTGCTAGAATTGATTTCCTTCGATATTTGCCGGATGGATTGGAAAACGACAAAAACTCATCAACACACTTGACGTATCGATGTGCTGAGTCCGTTTTCGCACCAGAAGTAACTTTCGGTGATTCTCATCGTGTGGATCGAACCATTTTGCACCATGGTTAACTACAAAACACCCTGCGGGTGCATTCTGGATTCGTCTTATTAGTAATGCAGGCTCAAGTCAATTCGAAGCCGATCCAAATGAGTTCAACTTCTAGACGCCTCCATCTGTGTCTGCAAATCCCTGACTCAGTAACCTTAATACTCCGAGTGCAATAAGTGACTCGCTGAATGTCGTTGTGCAAACCAAGCTGAATAATGGCTAGCATTAGGCAGCCGTTTGTGTTTCTTGGTACGGGCTACCAGACCTTTTTTTTTAGCATACATTTTGGGTCCCGGCTGTTCGTTTGTTTGCACCTGGACTTTAGAACTGCCCCATGTTCATAATCCGACCTTGTTCTCTCGGGTTTACACCGTCTGATTGAATACAAATGCGGCTTAGCACAAACCACTCACGGGTCAGCAATTGAACATGGTGGCTTTAGAACTGCCCCATGTTCATCATCCGACCTTATTCTCTCGGGTTCACAGCGTTTCATTGAATACAAATGCGGCTTAGCACAAACCCCATGTACGCAGAATCTACAGACGTGGTCCAATGCGACAAGCATCTGGTGGCCAATTTCAGCCCAATGTATTTAGTCACTATAGGGTTTGACTGACATGCGGCAGGCTTTTGGAAGCAAATCACACGATTCACTTAGGTCAGTCACGCGCAAATCCATCATAATGGTGACACCAATGCCACAAATGCTGGAGATCACTAGACAGTCATGTAACCTGCCTACGACCCAACATGTGCCATCTGATGTTCCAGGATTAAGTCACATATTCACATGATCAAAGAGCAGTCATGACTTTGCGAGACAAGCGACGATCACGTTCCACTTCAGCTACCATTTAGTTTAAAGTACTCCCGGCTAGAGGTCATTCCCAGGAGAGAACTGAACGTCACTTTCCCCGTAGTGTATCTTTGGTAAGCATCAGCTCAAAACCTCAACAGATTTTTATCTACTTACTAGTAGTAGTTCCAACGAATAAAATTGTTGATGGTCCATTCAAGGCGCACGCATGGGCTTCGTCCGACGTGCTCAGCGTGGCAAGTCCCTTTCAAACATATCTACCGACAGCAATCGTTAGGCCGTGACCAGACGGGCGACAGTGAAATCCGTAGTTAGGAAACGCAGTATTATTGTCATCTCACCAGGAAGCTAATCTATGGCCCCTGTGTCGCTGCTGTTATCTTCACTTGTGACCGTAACACTCCCCTCCAAGAGCTTTCTCCTCACTTAGAGACTGACCTTCCGGGGCGCGGTCTCACAAAAAAACGTGGTTGAGAAGCTGCTGTTGAAGGGCCCGTTTTGGTGGGTGGGTATTTCATTTGAAATAGTTCATAGGTAGGTGCGCGTCTACGAGCCTTCTGTATACGGTAGTTTCAAATTCTATCTCTGGATTCAGGGTTATCACTCTTCACTTTGTGGTTAGATAATGGTGTATCAGATGAACCCACCGTATCTTGCTTGTCATTATTCACGCTAATCGTAGAAGTCATTCATTCGTGATCCCTCATCCTCCTGAATGTGGCATACACTGGGTTGGGTTGTCATCATTTTGTTCATATACATATTGTAACGGAGACGTCACACGATGGAGGCGGCAGCCTAAAATACTACACGTCCGTGGCTGATGTCAAATCGCATTCGAATGGAACGCGCAAGTTATTGTCAGGAGACACACGACCTGAGAAGGCAAATGGCCACAGTCATAGACAGAGTAGCGCGCGATCGGTTGTGCTTAATTGATCTGAGATTTACCTCTACGTACAGGAGAATTTCGGTGTTGATGTGTCCTACTCACCTTCCGGGTTGGTTGAGATTGTTGGATTCGCTGTACTGAAATACGCCGAATGGCTGTCATCGTTCCCCGTAGATTGGGCCTGATAGAGAACTGTCTTACCGGCCCTGTGCTGAGTGGAAACGACCAAAAAGGTGGACAAAGTGTCAACTCGGTCGGGTTGGCAACGGTGACCTTCAATACCGATGAGCCCGGAATAAGACATACGGGACGAGATGGCTCAGCGGTAAGAGCGAGAATTTACTGTCCGAAAGGTCTGTGGTTCGAACCCGACCTCTGCCTCTCGGTTTGGGCAACCTGGCAGCATCTCAACCCTCGTGCTTTCTTAGGGTGGCATCGCAGCTATGTACCAAAAGGGTGCTACAACTGGACGATTTTTTTTACTTAGACATACCAACATTAGTGCAACGACAGACGGGTCATCCAGTGACGACCCTGAATCAAGGCTATTGCCCTCAGGCAACCAGAACAATTCAATATCAATGGAGCGATTAGGTTACGGCCTCCAGTTCCTGGTAAGTCGAGTTAAAACTGCTAGCAACTGGAGCGCCGTGAAGTTTTCCTTGAACCCCATGTTCTGTTTGAACCCAAACTGCACAAAGTCCGACGAACACACCCATTTGGACATCAACTTGATTTTCACACGAGACTCACCTTCAATCCAGCTGAATCCCTCATTTGCGATTTCCAACTGAATTTGCCTTATCAGGCCAAATGTAGTCACGACAGATGTAATTTCTCTCATGAATGAGAGATCTAGCTGGGTTTCGGTTGGATCTCTCGTCAAAATCACATACTTTTTCCTCGTTGTTGGTTGTCCCGCTGTGACCCTGGCTGTCTCACCTGCATGTCTGTTTTTCATTCCTACCTCCAGTGTGGATGACGACTCCACGGCGGACCTGGACCGTCACCCTGAGCGCAGACTAAAAGCTGCCTACTCTGCTTACGAAGAGAAGATGTTGCCGATACTTCGTGAGGAGAATCCGGGTCTGAGAATTTCCCAGCTAAAGCAAATGATATTCAAGAAGTTTCAGACTGCCCCTGAGAATCCAAAGAATCAGATCCACAGCTCATACAACGCGGGTCGACAGCAGTGAGGATCAGTTTGAAGCAAAATCTCACTGGTATCGTCCGTGTACTGTCAGAACAACATTACTACGACTACTATTCCCTCTCATACCACGAGCCACAGCTTTTTTCTCCAGTTCTGTACAATCACGAATACATGTTTTTTTTGTGTCTAGGGTAGTGTGATCTCGTTGGTTCTCGTGTCGAAATTGTGTTGTTTTTTGCATCCGGGACCCTGGTGGTTGACCGAAACTTGCGGATAGTCTTTGATTTTTTGTCCAACCCACCCTGAGTGCTCTCTCCAAATGATTTCATCCACTAGTCAGTCACCTGACTATGATGAACACCGTACCCGAACACTGAGCTACAATAAAACGGAAACATTTAATGACTTGGTGGATTGGGCTACTGGTAACACTTGGGCTGCTCCTCTGACCATTTGTTTTTCAGTCCCTATAGGCGTGCATGTAAAAATTTCAGAGGGGTGCTACGCCTGGTCACCGGACAAAACATGCTAACAGCTCGGTGTCCTTTCGGGACCTCTGTCCAGTTGGTCATTGTCTGGTGATTCGGTGCTGCAAATGTCATGCCTAAATAACAAAGTATCCTTCATCCTATCCATAAGAACAACGAAACACTGCCGGGCAGTTTGAAGATTCGAGTCAGGTAGACACGATTGTAAACATGGCTGACGTGCCACGTAGGGCAATTTCATTTGGGAGCCCCCAGCAAGGGGGAGTTCTTTTTACTGGTTTTCAGGCTATACTTAGTGATCCCATCTCTTCTAATAATATCGAATATATGTCTTTTA
Source organism: Opisthorchis viverrini (assembly GCF_000715545.1). Classification (NCBI taxonomy): domain Eukaryota; kingdom Metazoa; phylum Platyhelminthes; class Trematoda; order Opisthorchiida; family Opisthorchiidae; genus Opisthorchis; species Opisthorchis viverrini. The sequence goes on from NW_008751661.1 coordinate 2,380,681, forward strand.
GCCATGTTCTCTGCTGACCTTACTGGAGCTGGACATGAAGATCTGGCGCGTCTCGTTATCACAGTCTCGTATAGATGGGGTCTCCCCGGTGATTCCCGTTATCCTGCTTAAAGAGATTTGGAATTTGATGCAGATTGCACGCTGCTTTCCTCTAAGTTCTGGCCGATGGTTACACCTCTTAATTATGGATAAGAAGCAGCCATCCAACATTCCAGATTTAGATTCGAGTCGAAAATAACGGTGCTATAACATCCAGACTAAAGCCTGGCAGTCGGTGTGTTAAACGAAGTCTGTAATATACTGTCGATGCAGGAGGACGTCACAAAGCTACCCTTTTAGTTTCTGTCTCACCAATGAAGTCAAGAGGGAGGGTTTTGAGTCAGATTACATTCGTTCGTTCCTCTTTTCTCTTTATTACAAAGCAGTCTGATGTTGCTTCAAACACGTGGCTGTCGTGGATGAGTTCCAGATTGGGCCGAAAGTTCCAGTGGACGATTTTCGTTGTCAACCATATTGTAAGGCAGCTCGAAAGCCATCTCCAAGAGAGATAGCTGTGGCGTTTCACATCAGGCGCAACTTAGTGTGAAATTCCGGCTTCTCAAATTAGAGGTCTAAGATCCTATCTCTCATCCGCTCTTGAATGTAACCGCTACTCAACCGATGGTCTCTTCATTTACGGTTTAGTCCGTGGCCAAAACTGTGCGCACCTCAGCATATGACCCAAGCGCTACGTGTGATCTTGATATGCTCAAAAGCGGGTGGTTAGGTGGGGGAACCTTAATTTCTCAATTTGAGATCAGGCCAATGGATTAAAGATACACGCCCTTTCCTCATTAGTACAAACGCATATGAACGAAATGCAGAGGTTAAGGCGGGTTATATTGCATTAAGGCGTAAAGATGACCGTAGTTTGAGCCCAACCCCGACTGTTTTCCAGGCTTAGGCAATCTCTCTATATCTTATCATTTCTGCTTCCATCGTTGTTGTTCGTACCCCAAAAGGCTGTCACAGCTGAACCTTTTCGCAGTTTATGCTGCTCAGCTTATAAGGGAATTCCGAATATTGATCTGAGATCGGTGGAAAGCTACGCACGAAATGCAATCGACCGTGCAATAATCGTCATCCGCTGTTAGTATGGAGTCGCTACCGCAGTGCAAAGCTTGGATATGAAATTATCCATTGGACAATGCTCGCTGTCCAACTTGGCTGGTACAATGTACACGAGGAAAATCTCGTGTCAGTTACAGATGAGGTGTTGTGATTCGACTGGCTCTGCAACAGATCCAAAGACCAGTTGTGCGCACTTTAGCTGAACCATCTCATGTTTCACTTGCGACGGATTTTTATCCTAAACTTGGTACGACAGTTCGCGTATAGGAAATTTTAGCAGCTCGTAAACCGCTGAGCTATGCTGCAGGGTCTTCCCTAACGGGTTGGTCAATGGGCAGAGATCCGAGAAACACACTTTTCTGGCCTTCCAGGCTAAAAGCTGGAAGAGTGGCCATTTGCCCCTTAAAATGTGGGGCAACGCGAGCGGTCTTAACGTCCGTCTTGTGGTCAGACTTTCGAGCGAAGGCTGTGGTTGAGGACAACAATTGTCCTCCTATCTAGGCTTGGGCGACCGTGCAACCACTGGCGACCTGTCAATCAATCAATTTATCAGCTATAAGCCGTGTACCATAGGCGTAATGGTTCCAGCTGCTAGAGTTTCCATCACCAGAAAGTGGAAGTGTGGCACATACAGCCAGGCCTTGGAGGCGACGTCCAGCTAGTTCGGGGATCGAGTAGTTACTCATTGAAAATGATAGCTTTGATGCATGAGTGCCACGGGCGGCGCGATTGAGCCATTTCTGTCAGTGACATTAACCATGGATGGATCGAGTCCCCATCTAGGGAGATGCCAGTTGTCGACTCGACTCAATCTACTGGTATGTTAGCATACTTCGTGGTCCACCTCTTGGTCGTTTCCGCTCAGCACAGGGCTGGGCGAAAAGGGCCATGCGAGACAGTCCGGCTTCTGACATGCGAAGTACACATCCTAAGCAGCGTAACCTATGGAGCGTGAGTAACTCATCTATCGCGGGATATTTCCTTCTTCATGAGACCATCTGGTGTAGTTCGACATTACTAATCCGATGTTCCCACCAGACTCGACTAATGCTTGCGAGACACCGATGATCAAACACTGACCTCTGCACGTAGAGGTCACGTCTCTGATCCATAAAACAGTATAGATCGCGCTGCCGCAGTGCAAACTATGTCGTTGACAGACAAACTGACGTCACGTCTGCGTCATAGGTGTCTGAGGATGGTAAGAGTTGTCCTGGCTTTCCTGATTCGAGAAGTGATCTTATCTGCAGCCGGTTCACCGGAACCTATATAACTGCTCAGACAAACAAAGTTACCTACCACGTCGATCGGCTCGTCTGCAAGTATGAAGCTTGGGTTTGCTACAACCCAGTCTTGTAACACCACTTTACACTTTGCAGGTATGAAGTGCATGCCAAACCCTGCGTCAGATTTATTTAAAATGGTTTGTATTCTTGAAGGATCTGAACCAAGGAGAGCAATATTGTCTGCATACCCAAATTCTGCGGGCGGATGTCCCGGGACGACACCCGAGGTTTCGGAGGCAGGCAGACAAATTTCAAGCAGCACATCAATAACAAAGTTGAGGAAAAGTGAGAGAGGGCACCATTGTCTTACACCATTGGACATCGCGAAAGCTTGCCATGCACTCGGACACGCCCACAGGAGTTCGCATACACTGCACTCATAAGGGATATAAATTTGGAAGGAATTCCTTTGGTCGTCATCACCTCCAAAGTTTCTGACAATCAGCATTGTCAAAAGCAGCCTTTAGATAGAAAAAACGACCAATGTGGGACGTCTAAATGAGTGGCGCTGCTCAGAAATTTGTCTCAAGGTGAAGATATGATCGATGCATCATCGACCAGGCTGTGAGGTACTCGACATATCAGTGGATGAATCAACTTCCTTTGAGTAGTTAGCATGCTACATTGCGACAGATCTGATCGATATGAATCGCCGGATCAGATGGGCTTGTTGAGTCCGTTCGAGATAATGAGAGAATGTGCGTGTGTGTAATGCTACTCGCCCATCACTGCCCATTGTGATTACTACTCTTAAACAACTTTGTAAGATGCATCTCTCTGTGTAAGCTGGTTCAAATTGAAGAAAAAAACACGAAGATCTTAGTTCTGAATCCAAACGGCTACGGGTTAGACGAACTAAACTCGCAAAACCTAGTTTGAAGATTCCCGTCCAACGTCCATAGATTCCGCGTCTTCTGACGATTGGACAGATGTTGAAATTAAGACTACATTTGATAAGCCACGTTGCCAAACCGAGAGGACGGCTCCGAGTCTAGCCAAACGAGGACCACCCAACCCGCGGTTCGAGCTGAAGATACACCCACGTTCGGTTGAGACTTTATTTCTGACTTTCGAACAAACGAACAAACACGATCCGCCACTACACACATCTGGGATAACTGACTGGGCGACGGAATCAGCGACCGGGTCTAACAGTTAGACCCGGCCGGATTCCGTCCGAAAGCTTGGAAAAATAACTAAGGCAGCAAATTTATCTCATCTGAAGTGTGGTTGGGTAAAAGGTGGGGAAATAAAAAGTAGGGGTGGCGTGGGTTTGACAGGTAGGGAAGAGGATTCTCAGGGTGTTGTGCTAAACTGCGTTGTTGGCTGCTCACACACGAGGTCCTGCGTCTGGTTCTGCTGTCCAAGGATTCTGAGCTGATTGGATATCAGCTGGCTGATCCCATGTTTTCCAGTCGTGGTAGGAAAACGACGGCCCGAAAGATAAGAGTTGGTCTGTTTCGTCCAACTGAAAAAAAGGATAGAATGATTAGCGTACCTGCCAAGCAAGATGATTTGCGAGCGAAGAACAACAAAGTTATCGAGAAATACACTCATCTGCAAATCAATTTGGTTTTCACGGGAGACTCAATTGAATCTCTCGTTTATGATGTTCTCCAGCTGAATGTGCTGCACACAGGCCGCCCCAGGATTCAGTTGGCACGATATTCGAGATATCGAAGTATATCTCTTTTCATAAAGGAAACCACTCACAAGGTTGCTGAAAACTGTTTGACAGCACACGACCGCTTTCGTCCTTCTTGGTGCTCATCAGGTAGGCGCAGTCCCCGAGTTTCCGTCAACCTTACGATCTACTTGAACCCAAATTGCACTGTTTTTCGAGAAATACACTCATCTGCAAATCAATTTGGTTTGCACGGGAGACTCAATTGAATCTCTCGTTTATCATGTTCTCCAGCTGAATGCGCTGCACACAGGCCGCCCCATGATTCAGTTGGCACGATATTCGAGATATCGAAGTATAACACTTTTCATAAAGGAAAATGCTCACAAGTTTGATGAAATCACTTTGACAGCGCACGACCGGTTTCGCAGGAAACTACTCACAAGGTGGGCTGTCAGAGTTTTCAGCAACCTTGTGAGTAGTTTCCTTTATGAAAACAACAAAGTTAGGTTTACGGTAGGTCTCAGAATGTTTGGGTGGTGTAAACTATCAGATAACTGAAACTATAAGGGATTCACTTGACACATGAAAGAAGTCTAATAGTACAGTCGTTTCAGAAAGTGAAATTCTGGACTAGAGTTAGACCGATCACTGTGTGGATGTGGCGTCGATCTTGCTAAACGAGCATAGGGAGACGGATAAGTGTTGGCACAGTACTTTCCGTCTAGTACGACTTCAAAAAGTCAAGTGCATTCGATCCAATTTCAACTCAGATCAAGAAAAGCACTATGCACCGGAGGATGGAGCTCGACAAAAAACCAGCCATGCGGTCACACTAAAGGCTAGCTAGACGGGGAAAGTACTTTATAGGGGAACGCTCACACAATGGGTAAGGTTCTGATGAGACAGGTTTGGCCACATCAGATGCAACATTCAGACTAGGACACGTGTCTTCGAACCAGCGAAGATGTACTGTCAAAGATAAGGATGACGAAAATTCGTCCTGTTTCAACAACACAACCCGCACAATTCACACACTATTTGCTTGGCCGGAAAAACCGTAATGTACTAGTCAATAGCTGTCATGTGACTCAAAAGACACCAATCAGAGTTCCAGCTGAAAGGTCGAGCTGTTCTAAAACACTTTAGCATAGGCCTAGATTTTGTGCCATCAGGAAAGCTAATGACATTTGCCATCACGTTGTCAATCTATGGGCATCTGTCATCACTCCACTAGGATCAGTGTCTCCATATGTGCTGGCCTTGCGTACTGGGCCATTCAGGTAGATCCTGAGTCAATGGTTATTCGGCCGGCGCAGTGAGATCACCGGGAGCTTAAAAGTAACCAACAGTTGAAATAACCATATATACTATTCAGTAGGAGCTCCCGCTGTCTTTCCACTCGTGAGGGAGGGAACTTATAAAAGGCATTTGGGATAATACTTTGTGATCAGGTGTTATCGGTTTCGGGATTGTAAGGGTCAACAGTGACCGACTTTTTACATTTTGTGCTATCACCAATACAAGATTTCGCCTCGGACCGCAATACACCGCTAGATAGTCACATCTATGCGGCGGTTGAAATGAGCGGAGCACAGTCCCGAAGGATAGTGTGGCTTCCATGGCTATCGTACCGAATGGAAGTGACATTTGCTGCACAAGGCTTCAACAAAAGTCCCGCAAACACCACCGGTCGCTGGATACCCTCTCACAATGGTGTTCGGCCCTGCCAGGCGGATTAGTTTTGAATACGTCATCTAAAGTGTACATGACAGAATGAAAGCCACGGTGCAAAGGGACGGACCGACTCCAAATGATTTCACATCCTCAGTGGTGTGAAACGGAGATGCCTCAATTTCACCGTCCTCTTCACTCTCCATCTAAGGGTCATCGTGGATGCTGCTTCCATTTACGACGAGGCTGTAGATGCCTTTGTACTGTTCACACATACGCAAGATGAAAACCAGCACCTGGCCGTGAAGTCTGTGACTGCTGCTGCACGGTTTCACTCGCGCGTCAACTCGAAGGTTCCTGTTCTGCCAGTCACCAAAACTCTTCCGCGCATCAAGACGGGAACGGAGTTTGTGCAATTTTTCATCCTTGGAAGCACACAGTCTACTGACCCGACCGTCGAGTGTGCCTAAGATCCAGTTGTTGCCCAGGCCAGGGTGGCCTTTGGCAAACTCAAGAAACTGATGTGAGGGAACCCGATACTGTAACTAGAGACCAAGCTGCACATCTAGGACGCACTGAAGACACCGAACATTAGCTGGTGCAACCTCTGACACTTGAAGGAGTTTGTAATTCGATGCGAGTTTTTGAAATGTGATAGCCACGACCAACGAAAATACCATCGGTGCACTTAAATCGGTAAGGATAATCAGGAACATGCAGGTCGCAGTGAAACATCACGTTACAAAGCAATGTGACTGATAATTCCGTAATATTCGCATACACTAGTAATACTAAACACCAGGTTGTGGTGCATCTGTAGGGCGGTGGAGAAACCGAATGCAGAAGATATGTAAGGTCATCCATTGTACGGCGAGAATTTCGATAAGCAAACCTGTATGAATCTTCATCTATTTGACTGGAGTCTAGTATCAATAAAGCTATGGTTTTAAATAATTTCAAGATATGCAAACATGAGTTATGTTGATCGTCTTCCAGCAGTCAGTGACCTGTACGCCGGTAACTCATCCACTGAGTGTTCGAAATAATCGGGTATAACATCGATTGGATGGATGCGTCACAAAAAAGAAGTCAGCAAGCCAATCAGGTCGAGGATTTTAGCTCGGCGCTTATCGCCCCATCATGAAGATCCTAGCTTGACATTGTAGAAGACTCTGTGATACCTTCAAAACACAGCTGTAGGATGTCCCTTTTTCTCCTCTTAAAAGGCCGTGCCCAGTGATACATCATAGTGAGTGGAAAAACAAGCCAAGAACAAGCATAAAAACTGCAACGCATGACATCGAGCCAGGACATTATTTCCTGCACTTATTCTTGAAGTGTCAGTGGAAACAGTTCCGCTTGTGTTACAGACAGATCCACAGATCGGTAAATTCTTGACCGACACTGTCTAGGTCAGTGCTCCTTGAAAAAATCTTGAACCAGTTAGTACAGAGCTCCTGGGTCTGGTTACTGAACAACATGCCGTCGGAAGTTATTTTCAGTGTTCAATTGCCCAATCTTGAATGCGGCTTTTATTCTTCTTCGCTCGCGCTACTTCAGCAAGGAATAAAGTCAGCAGACTGTTTCAAAATGGTAAAACAGGGGGAAACAAGAATTCGGCTGGCGGACTAGATGATCAGTGTGCCAAAGGGCTGGATTAACAGAATGATGGGATACTGGAAGCAATATATACGTCTGCAAACAAGATACAGTGGTAGTAGTCCCTTAGGTTTGTATACTGCGACTGTACAGCTGGCATGTCCTGAGTACACTTCAAGATGAAACGTTTGTGTAACAGCACCATTCCCCAGTAAAGTGTGTGAAGATAATGTCGCGTCTGCTGAAGACTTTAAGCGAACAGTCCATATGAAACAAATCATGACCATCAAAAGCAACGGTATCATTATCAGACATCAGTAAGACGTTATATTATTTTGAGCAAAACCACTTTATTATTTAAAATATAGTCTGGAACTCAGAATTTCTGCTAGACTGATTGAATTCCATAACAACGATTGGACTTAATCGGATGTAACAATAGGAAATCTGCATTTTTTCAAGATTTTTGCTCTACAGCCGCCATTCAGTGAGCTCTATGTTTTTGGCTTTTCGCAGTGTCTAAAAAAAGTGAGATCCACCCTGTCACGAAGATTGCCGCCGGAATCCTTCACCAATGGAGTATGGCAACGAAAATAAGTCATGCAATCACTGCAGTTAGCGGTAAACATGGGATTGGAGCGACTTGAAATAAACATGAATCAGCTCAAGAAAGGATGGATGGATGCTCTGCAAATTTGTAGCGTAGAATGTGAAAGATGGAGAGTGATTCAACCGATCAGCTGTAGCACCCTTTCAGTGCCTAGCTGCCCTGCCACCAGGACGCACGAGGTCTGGGATACTACCGGGTCGCCCAAGCCTAGACAGGGAAAATCGAGATGCAGAGGTCTGGTTCGAACCACGGACCCTTCGGTTAGTAAATTCGCACTCTAACCACTGAGCTACCTCGCCTCCAATCGGAAATGGATCGGTCAGCAATTAGGCAGTTTTGTTGAGCTAACCCTTGAGAATCGAAAGGGTACGCGCAAGGACAACTGAGGTTAATTCAGCCCATGCTTCTGAATTGGCCCGATATCTAAGTATGACTGACAACCAGGCAACGGTGAACATAGTACAAAAGACAGCGACCTAAACAGACACATCTGGTACACAGACGCGTTAACAAAGGGCTATTATGGAGCGATGCTGGTCACAGTTGCCAGTAAAAGTACGCCCGTAAGAAACACACACAATACAGACCAGATTTTGACTTACATTGAGTTCACGCAAAAGTTCTTTTGTTGGAATGGCATTTAATGGCTCCCATGTGCGAAACGTTGAACTATCACACAATCCATCGTCGACCCGACGGAGTGCATCTGACCGGAGTGGAGGAGGAGAGGTCAGAGGTGCTGATGTATGACAGTCCTCGAAAACATCACCAACAGAACCAGAGGACTCATTGCGAGGACCCCGCTGTTGCACAGATGTCGTTTCGCTAGGCAGGGTGGTTGTGCTAGGAATAACAGCGTTGGTCGTGATAAGGGATGAAACAGATCCCAACTCTTCCGATTCATTTTGATAACTGCTAGGACTTTTCAGTCCCGAAAGATTGTACCATTTGGCAACGTTCACTTGCGTTCTATCTTCATGTTCCAGCATTATTTGACGTCTGGCCTGTGTGATTTGAGGCAACTCGTAGAAGAAGTTATGGGGAACATTAGATCCAGTTGAACAAGAGTGTGAATGGTCGAAATAACTTGAAGAACCGAACAGATCATCATGTCCCGATTGAGTCAGTGTGTCCTCTTCTCTATTCAGTCCACACGAGGACAGATTGGTGGTGTGAACGGGTTGTAAAATCGCCTTCGAGTTGGCCACACACGAGTCATTTGTTGAGCCTGGGGCCACTGAGTCCGAAGACGCGGTATCTGCTGGGCTGGTCAGGGTTCCGACGTCGGCGGTGGATTTCACGGGGATTCCATTTTCCGTGGTGGAAGACCACGGAGCTGCAGGATGGAAGTCTCTTGCCCAAGGGTCCAACTTAGAGAAACTGAGGACATAGAGATATAATGTGTGGGAGATTAAGTAGGCGAATTACGAGAGGAAACAAGCAGTTATTCACATGTAATCGTTAATTTCGGAAACATTTCAAATTAAGTTATGACTTCTTAGTCTTCTGTCAGAATATACACCACTCATAGGCCAACGGATTCCGTTTGGCAACTATTGCATAAAAAATCACGTCAAAAACCGTAGGGCGCTTCTAAATTGACGTCATCGCTACCAAAACTCTGTGTGCAACTGACCATGGTCCTGAGGTACCGAAGCAATGCAACCTAAATGTCCTTTACTGAAGAAGCCACATATCAACGGTGGTCTGAGTCCAGAGTCTAAAATCCCTAGATATACATCGCAAAGCCGCAAGTCAACCCGGATTCCGTATTGGTGAAAGCTCCCTAGGTGGCTCCAGGGTTCCCGTGAGTGTCGTACCAAGAGCGTAATACAGACAATCACTCAATTCGTTCCTTGCTGAAGTGTGTGTGTGTGTTAGGAGAGGTTTCGAGAAGCTAAACTTCCTAAAGAGATTATTTTCCAATCAGTCAACCGTTCGGATATTAGCTTCAATCACATTGGATAAACAGTAGGACTTGTTACTGGATAGACTACGAGTGTAGAAAAATTGAGTGTTGTACATTCTTCGCACGACTGGTGATCTTATGTTGAAGAAGAACTCGACCTGGTTTAGGTAGTTGGGCAACCAGTTGAGCATTGACAGTTCCCTGCCAGGTTGGTTAGTGGGTATGAATCTAACAAACACAACCTTGGTGGTTGGAACGTCTGTGACAACTCGTTTGTCAAAAAATTGGGCCACTTTGGTAGTCTTATGTCCACAGCCAATGCCTTTAGCTAAAACACTGGAAGTAAAGACTTAGACTCAGGACCTTAATTGTCCTCGTTGGGATGACTCAGCAGTATCTCAGCCCATACACAGCCATAACAAAACAAACAAATGTACCTTCATGCCACATCGGGCGTCGCCGGGCAGGCAAACATACTAGTTTTCTAAGTTTTGCTCTCCACCTAGAACCTATACTGCCATATACAATGATAACTCTCATGGACCCTGGCTATAGTCAGATAGCCAGGGAACTCGACCGCTTCCATTCGATACTTCGCTATTCATCCACTGTGCTACTGTCCCAGTCGCTCGCATTAATATGTACCATATAAAGTAAGCTACCCTTGTGTGAGCCCTAAGCATATGTTAATTGAGGATACAAACGAGTCATGAGAAGAATGAAGATATTAAGGAACGATAATACCGTTCTGGCAGTAGCGCTTTTCGGCGCATAGCTGCCATGCCACCCGAAAGAAACATGATGACCGAGATGCCACCCGGTTGCTCAAGCCTAGAAAGGAGCAGTCAAGATGGCCGGGTTGGATTCGAGCCACGGACCTTCCGGTCAGCGATTTCTGGCCCTAACCACTGAACTGTCTCGAGGTCGAATAAAAGCAGCGAAAAAGATTGCTTTGCTTGACTAATATACCACAAATACATACGATACTAACCAGAAATCACATGCGAAGGTTATGTACAGGGCCTGCTGCGGCGATTGCACGCTGGTATAGCCGTCACTTCGCGAACTGGACTGGATATCTATGGAATATGTATAGAATATGTATCTCCGACTGCCCAAGTTCATGAATCGAATTAGTCGAAATAATAATAGCTTTGTTTATGATGCCACTTATGTAGTAAACAATTAATACTCCATTTTAGTGGGAGACACTTTCCACCGAGAACTAATCACCATCTCGTTCAGGTATCAACACAACACACGCACATACACACACACACAGAGCATCTCAGTTCATTGTCTAGTCGGGTGAGCAAGAAGCTCGAACGTAATGGGGATGGCATTTTGAAACCTTGTACCAAACAATGGGCGAGATGGCTCAGTGGTTAGAGCGCAAATTTACTGATCGGAGGGACCGTGGTTCGAACCCAACCTTGGCATCTCGACTTCCTCTGTCTAAGTTTAGGCAACCTGACAGTATCCAGGCCCTCGTGCTTCTCCCGCGTGGCATGACAGATGGACACCGGAATGTTGCTACCGCTGAACGAATGTTTCCCAGTAGCACTGGGTTTAGATGCAACTAGTACCGTTGTGCTACCTGACATTCTGCTGCGTAACGATGAAGTTAAGTTGGTATCATCGCTATTAACTGTCGATGGAGAGATCCGACTCTCCATTGCTGACCATTGGGGATTCGCACAGACTTGCATTAAATTATTCCGGTAATGTGACACCGGAAATTATGTCTGTGACGTTTCTGAGCGGTTACATAGGAATAACTGGATCTCGAAAGTCACTAACACTGTAAACCTTCGGACGTTGGTTTACATAAAGGTTCGGTGTATGGAAGAAGACGGGTGATGGTGAAAGAAGTTTAAGAAACAGAGGACTACGAAAATACAGAATGAACAGAAGCTACCATAATTCGCTCACAAGACCGAGGATCCAAAATACCATCTGTTGGTATGTTCGTCAAAAATATCACACAGGATAAAAGGCAGCAGGATAATTTCAGTGACAGGTTAGTTGGCCTCCTTCCCCCATACCTAAATCTTTCACTGTATTCGCTCATGTCGAATCACAGTGTATCAGTCGGGATCTTCTAAACATCAGTCGCTGGAAAACTGATGAGTGCGTTGACTGGACTGGTTTCATCACCAGTCGAGATGACATCATCCAGTGAGCTGTCAGCTACCAACATTCTCTTTCACTGCAAAAGATGTACATTTCAACAAATAAAGCAGTGTGCCAATGCTGTGAAGACAAAATTCTTAATGATATGGCAGGTATGCTGGCATACGAACAGAGGTATGCCGACCAACACCGATCATAAAGGAATGAGTGTTTTTGCTCCGCACCTTTGGCGAACGGATAAGAAACGACAGTGGCGTGATGCGTTTCAAAGGCAAAATGAAAGAGTTCATACCTGGGAATCAGGATACCGAGTCCAATCACAATAAAACCTCCCTACAATGAACACCAAAACGACCGTTTTAGAGAGATAGACTGTAAGGGGTGCGCTGAAAATCCACCTAACCGAAACGTACGAAACCCTATCATACCTTTTAATTTCGGATGAACAACGCTTTAGTTGGCTGTCATGAAGGTGACATGGGTACGAATTCGCTATTATCGCTGGAGGCGTAGAACTTAGTGAATAAGGAACCACTCTACAGTGATCACCTCGCTACGACGACCGTTTCAGATTGAGTACAAAGTTTGTTGTTGTAAAGAGTTAATTGTGTATGATCCAGTGTAAAGTAAAGGGAAGCCCCTGATTATAACACCTGGTACAGAATACTGTCTACCGTGGGCACATCGCGACGTGTCCCATGTGACCCATCTGTGCGGGCACTTACAAAGGGTGAAGGTTTGGGTGAACCCAAGCATATCAAACTAAACAGAAAAAGAGTGCACAATGTACACGCGGGTCGTGACTGACACGTGGCAGACCACGCGTTTGGAACTGCTGGCAAACTGTCAGACAAAGGCGAATTCTCACCGAGACAGCTAATGAGGAATGAACGTGTTCTCCACTAATTAACGTTGTGCCTATATCTGTCTGGCCACCTTGGACGTTGTGCAACAAGTTGGTGTGCGATCAACATAGAATTTTGTGTGAAGCTCTGGTCAGACTTGAAACAAAAGAGTAATGGTTAGCGGTGGATGAGAATTTGAGCCCCGACCACACCATTAGTGAGACGGAAAAAGTCTGTATACCGGGTTAGAGATCAGGTGACAACCCTGACTGACTTTTCGGGACATTGTCCGATTTGGCAGCATTAAACGGTGAGTGGTGACCATGTATCCAGTAGCTGGTCGGACTATTCTGACAGATTGAAGTCTATCAGTTGCGGTCTACATACATCATCCAGGATGCTGTTCAAGTAACCACTCTTACCCGGAGCGCAAATGTGTCCGAACCCAACGTGGTTGGCGGAAGCCCAGTAATGACTCAATGTTCCCTCACCAAATCTGCATGCACTGCACTCATTTTCCATAAAAAACTGTCATCTAGACCGTCCGTCAATAAAATAGAATGTCTCCACAGTTCCCGGCCACTCGCATTGTGAACAGATCATAAACACTCTATGAGAAACTTCCGGCGACAAAACACTCTGGAGTTCTTCGCGGGTCCTTCATGCTGGGAGGAAACGCAGTAGATCGAGAGCATCTACAATACAACCTCACTGTGCTTGGTAGATGAAGCGGAATCAATCGAATTCGGCTTACCCAAAATAAGGTAAGAGAATATGAGTAAGTCCGTTTGCGGTTGAACGCAGCCCACAACAAATAGCCGGTGTCCAGCTCACTGAAGTTGCAAACGCCCTGCCACCAATCGAGGCGAGGTCATCAGTACGGAGTAGAGTAGCGTTGAGTCGTTGATTAGGTATTCAACAATGCTGCGTTCGCGTTTATGTGAGTCTCGTTGGCTGGCGGATGATAAACGCCGTAACCATGCCCTAGGACTAACGAAAACCAACGAACCTGCCGGACGACGTTGCTGATTTATCTGGTGTTGAAAACACTGTAGACAGGTGGTGGTGCGCTGGTTCTCCGGAGCGAATGTGGATGTAACCCTATTGAAACTAGTAATAACACTGTAGAACTTCCATGGACAGGTGGCGGTGCGCTCGTTCTCCGGAGCGCATGTGGATGTAACCCTTTTGAAACTAGTAAGACTGCCTTAGCTGACCACTAATATTCTTCATATTTATCCTTCCAGGCCACGGCGGAGCTGAACTTGTCAAAGACACTCCAAAAATGTCGGTCTGAGTTCGCTTGTTTTACTGAGATGTAACCACGTGTCACTGCCACGTATGTGTCCCGGAGCGCTGAACCACACTCTGTTTGTTCATCTTCTTGGATTTGTGTCTGTGAAATCTGAATAATGTGCAAATGTGTACTCTGTGTGGCGTCGTGGGGGGTGTCTCGCATTTGGTGTCTGTTTTCGTCATGCCTTGGCAGTTTTGATATTTGGGCTTAACGCCACCAGGATATGCCACACTAGAGCTCTTCATGCCTTGAGAAGTCGAAGGAAGTGCGTGTTGCTTAAGCATGTTGAACGGCATAATAAAAAAATATGTTGTTGCGTTCAAAAAATTTCAGGCGCAAACGACCGGAAAGCAACCAAATGATGGTGGTTACCCAATAACAGGATAGATTTGAACTTCTCTCTCGCAAACAATACAGAAATAACGGCAATGAAATGCTCTAAGAAAGGTGATTGTACTAATATCTGGACGCCGCCCTATGATCCGTTTCATATCTGTTGACCAGTGAGCTTTCACACCGAAGGGACGAAAAAAGGTTGCTGTTGTTGAACACCTACTCAACGCAAAATGCGCGGGCTGCCTAACTCTGGAATGCAAGTCTTCGTTCATAAATAATTACCAGGTCGACTGTCGCCAGCAACATTTTTACTCCAATTTGAGGACTAACAGATTTAAATTAATCCATTCCCCTAGCAGTTCTAACTTATTTTAATCAGCCTTTATGTGACTCAGACAAGTCTAACCGTTTCTCACTGACCTCTCTGGGTATCATGCACATTGTGGCTCCCTCAAACGACCGTTGAACCTTCCACATCTAGGACAGATTCCTTAAGTGGCTAAGGAGAAAGATGGTACGTATATCAGAAGCAAAGATCACGGTTGATGTTGTGTGAGCAAACAACCTTATCAATCAGATCAATGTCGATGCGATCCTCCGCAGCAAAAACTGCTGTGAAATGTGGACGGTCTTGAAGCAACTGTGAAGCGAATAATCAGAGTCACGCTCTGGTCTCGAACTGCATAACATCAGCAGTCTCCTGGCCTATCAAACCCACCAGTTGAACTTACCGGAACTATTGAACTTCCCATCACGGATCGCATAACATCGGAGAAAGTGTAAAGAACATGGGACAAGTAAAATCAGGAAGTCTGTGGTCCCCATCACCCCCACTCTTATTTCCCAATAAGTTTGCCAATCTCCCCAGTGAATCAATATCTTCTCTGCTCATGAACTTTCTTTCCATTTGAAAAACAACTGACTGTTTACGAGTTGCCAAGATTAAAAACTGTACGGAAGAAAGGAATGAAAACATATAGATCGATGGTTTGTAATCCGTTTAGAAGATTGTCTCTGAATCGTTCGATAGACTGTTTGACCAAGACTCGCACTAATTTGCCTATTGTCAGTCTCTATAGTTGCCTATCTGGTTCACAGTGTTGCTGGAAACCCAAGTCAGGGCTTCCACTTGTTGCTCACTGGCAAAAACAGTGCCATTCGCAGTGTTGACAGAGACGACTGCCACAGCTAACTGTCGTCACAGGCGGTTTAGAAGTCTGACGAAGCTAACTTATAGCCACTTCACAGAACGCACACACCTCACAGGCATGGGTAACCGAATTTCCACTTCGCTGATTAACAGTGGTATCGCCCAAGGTGCTAATTTTTCCATTTCCCTTTTTGCGTGCAAAAGACATGCCTGGACGTGATGTCCTCACTCAGTCTAGACATTGTTTGCTTGTGAATATCTTTTTACCTGGCACAAACGTGTAATTACAATCTGTACTGAAAGAAGTTGTTAGCTAGTTGTTAGGCGAACATCTTCTCACCTAGAAATCTTTCACCTACGGTCAACTTTACCGTGACCTACTCAGCAGCTCACAATTCCTCCTTCTCTTCGATTTCCTTATTCTTGTAACTTCTACTGTGAATTATCTAGCCATGGCTCAAACAAATGACCTGAGTTGGTCATCCTACATCCAAGTGATCTTTAGCGGAGTTCGATACCTAGTTTTCTGCAATGAAGTAAAAATACTATCTATTCACTTCAATCATATTCGAAATTTTGTTATTGTCTAATCGGATTTGTCGTTTATCCATTTTACTCCGGATAGTCCTTGAGAACATTCACTTCCCTGCTGGCAGACCAACAGAGTAGTTCTTCAGATGCAGGTGGAATCTCACGGAATGTCTTGGTTGGCTCCGCAGTAAGCACGTACCTTCGCACTTGTTCCAGCTTCGTTCAGCCGAATCTGCCTGTTCTTTTTCACCCTCTCTCCACAGTGATGTCGACCCCATGTACTCGTTGTAAGTACAGACCAGAACATTTACCAACCGTGTTTTCACGACCTCACACTGCTTTCGTTGTCCAGTCAATCTCATTGCCCTGCGCAACAACAACATCCCGTCTTGCCTGTTCGTGTTAAATACTCAGTGATGGAAATTTCAGGCGATTTTCTTCTCCTAACCTGCACCACGACATCGTGACATAATTCCAAATTACTAGGACACCCGGAGAGTCGAAATGCGTCAAAGGGGTCTAAGGGGTTGCCGATGATGACATCAAAGTACCGCCATGAAACCGTGCGAGTGCGGTGATGCAGCGGGTGACTATCGATAGACAAGCTAGCCACACCCCACAAGTCACATAGTTTGTTTCGAATAGAGAATCACGTACAAATTATAAACGAACCGAAGACAGTCAGTTAGTGGATGGGGATACCGAAAAACACTACGCTAAGAGTTCGAGGAAATGCCAGCGGCATCGTAATTCTGACTCTGGTAAAAACAAACAAACAGTGGAAGATGGACAGGCATGACTTTAACACAGCATTTACAGGCGATACACTGAACAGATGACTCTTATCTCACTACTTCCACGGTTATCACACCCTCAAAGCCAAAAATACCAGGAAAGGAAAAACGGAGGAAAAGTTGTGGTCGTGTCTAATGTTGCTCACCGTACGTGCCGACTTGCCAATGTGCAGCAAGTTGCATCATCTTCCGGTGGGATCTCCCCCGCGATGAACAATCCGTTCTCGATTAAGGGGAAATGTTCCGGTGAGTCTTTCTGAACGCAATGCAGCAACGATTCTGCAAAAGCTTTCGTGTCTGCTGCAAGCTGATCCATAGCTGTGAGTAGAGGAGGTGAATTAGAATGAACAACTCTTACGAGCAATACACAGAGAACTAGGAGACTACGTCTATAGGTCTGGATTACAGCTATCAACTTCGTCAATAAAAAGACGGAGTCAGAGTACTACTTAACCGAACAACAGAATAGGTTAGGTGAGAACATTTCGATTATAGGGATTGACTTGATGGAAGAGCAACAAATCTGTTCGTTTAGTCTTGTGCAGTACTGTAAATTATAGAAGACAGAGAAACACATGGGAACCTGTGGGTTAAGCTATAGTAGATAAACATGGAAAGATTGCATGCATCAACTAGAAACGTTCGGCTGCAAGATCAGGGAGAATTCGCGTCGGAACTCTTGAGCTGTCAAGGGATCATGACCTACGTGGGCTGAATCTTTCGCACCATCTCTCTATAGAACCCGTACGCTACAAGTGGTTAGATCAATAGTATGAAAGGTCAGTCTCTCCCTCTCGGGGCAAAGAACCATTGTAAACGTTTCGAAAGCACACACAAATTTACAAAGGTTTCATCTTAACAAAAGGGGTTTGTTTCAACGGAAATGCATCTTTTCAGTGCATGACGTCCCCAAGGAAAAACAAGATATACTTGGAGGCTATCCAACCCCATATAGGAGTAATCGAAGAGCGAGGGAAGAACTCAAACAAAGACATTCCGGTTGGTGGCTCGGGACCTTATCTTGGGGCTAACAACTAGAACTAACTCGGTGTACACACCATTTGAGAACAGCAATTAGACAACGGAACGGTCCTTTCAATGGAAACTCTGAAGTAAGCTAAAGCTTTGCATACCGCAGATGTCCGCAGTTCAAAGCTACGTTTGAAATTCCACTTGTCTGTGCTTTGGCCTATGCAATGACGAAAACAATAGCTCACGAGTTTTTCATGTATACAAAGCAATCCACAGCTAAACGTTTCAATTTACAGATTTTTCCCGCATATTTTGACAAAATTTCGTGCATTATAATCGTCAAAGCTGATAATATTGAAAAAAATCAAAACAAAACTTATTCCATCACCGCGCTACCGGAATTGGTCGAAAATAGCGACGAAATCTAGCCTAACCAAACAATCGCGTATAAGTTAAGGACTATTCAACATCACGATTACTTCACTGGGCCTTCGGTTGGTACGCAGCTAGAAAGCCAAGGTGTTACGTGGCCTGTGTATGTACACAATTAAAATTCAACACCCGGGTTAATTAATTCGTACCCGTGACTGTGTATGCATGCATGGCAGACAAGAAAGGACAGTCATGCGAATCGTGAGAAGACAAAAATGTTCTACGGCTCGAAGGAATCTAACAAGTCGCGGCTGATGGGCTAAAGTAGGCGACAGAGGTATACCGCGCTACCGGAATTGGTCGAAAATAGCGACGAAATCTAGCCTAACCAAACAATCGCGTATAAGTTAAGGACTATTCAACATCACGATTACTTCACTGGGCCTTCGGTTGGTACGCAGCTAGAAAGCCAAGGTG
This sequence comes from Opisthorchis viverrini, assembly GCF_000715545.1. Classification (NCBI taxonomy): domain Eukaryota; kingdom Metazoa; phylum Platyhelminthes; class Trematoda; order Opisthorchiida; family Opisthorchiidae; genus Opisthorchis; species Opisthorchis viverrini. Next base: position 2,399,400 of record NW_008751661.1, read on the forward strand.
TTACGTGGCCTGTGTATGTACACAATTAAAATTCAACAGCCGGGTTAATTAATTCGTACCCGTGACTGTGTATGCATGCATGGCAGACAAGAAAGGACAGTCATGCGAATCGTGAGAAGACAAAAATGTTCTACGGCTCGAAGGAATCTAACAAGTCGCGGCTGATGGGCTAAAGTAGGCGACAGAGGTATGAGGTAGGAACCACAGATAATGGTGTGCGCAGAAAAGCAAAGATTTGAAGTGGGTGGTGTAAATGAAAACCTACTTCTACCTAGCCAAATCGAATTCATCGAGGATGGTGATAAAGGGAAGCTCGAAGGGGAGCACAGTTTGAGCGGTCTCAGCCGTCGGGCCAACGTTACTCAAATCGAGCGAAAACTGTGTGAATCGATTGCGATTACTCGTGCAAACCAAAGTACTAAACTTCGAAGTATGACTGAGGCTAGAACGGTGGAGTTCTGTTACACAACAGGACAACGGATCACCAAAACTCAGACCGACAATCAATGCGATTACTAAACCAAATTACTAAACTTCGAAGTATGACTGAGGCTAGAACGGTGGAGTTCTGTTACACAACAGGACAACGGATCACCACACCAAAGACCGACAATCAACATTGCCAGAAATGCTTCAGGTGGTAAGCTTCAACTACTAGGTGAATTTGATTGTGAGATGGAGATAGCAGGCCACCGTGATTGTGGTATTGTCTATCTTGCTGCTTGTGAGCTTAATCTCCTGGGCATAGACTGGATCGATCGCTTGCACCTTTCAACACTGCCGATCGAAAACTTATGTTCATCAACACCGACAGGAGGGAAGCCAACATTCAGGTCTGGCAACCGTGTGCTTGTGAGGGACTGTCGCCCCCGGCACGGAAGATGGACTT
>NW_008751661.1:2401142-2447504 GCF_000715545.1 Opisthorchis viverrini
CTTATGTTGAACGTTCAGAAGGGGGAGGTATCAGGAAGGTCAGCTTCCTGAAAGCAACCACTGAATGCCCGGAACCTACGGAGACTCTCAGCTCCGCTGGGTGTTGACCAGACAGACAACGCCCCCTCAATATGCAGCGCGTCACAGCCTTGCATCAAAGCCAGACAGCGCGAGTCAGCGTTGATCAAGGACAGACAACGCCTCCGCAATATGCAGCACGTCACAGCCAGACCGTGTGCGTCAGCATCGGACCAAGTTCAGACAGTGTCCTTCTAATAAAAAGCTTGAGGCCGTTGTACTTTTCGCACTCGCACTCTCGCGACCACTTTTTTTTTGGAATATAGCTATTGTGTTCCCTTCCGTGAGTCTTTTTCTCTCCGACACTAGGCACTGGAGCGGGTCAGCAGCAGATACCACAGACCGGCGAATCAGCAGATATAACATTATTTGATCAAAGCTTTACTGGAAAGACTGGATGACCATGTTTCTTTTCGGGCTATTATTTGGTAGGTTTCACCCAACCTAGAAGCTTAACGGGCGTTTTTGCTTGTAATTGCGAGAGGTTTTGAAGGTTCAAGTTCAGTTCTCCGATCCGAAGTGCAAGGAATCAGACGATAGAAGTGAAACCGCGCTAACGGCGAGGAATAGGTAATTGACTTCTGAATATTGATCTGATAAAGAGAAAAGCCCTTCGCCCCGAAGTCGTTTACTAGCAAACGCCAACTAAACGGTCACAAACTATTGGACGGGAAAGTAAACATCTGATATGCGCCTTATTTTTAAAAGTTGAACATCCTTACGCGTCTTCTTGAACTTTCGTGGTTACTCATTGCCTATCACGCATTTGTAAGCGAACGGTGAAAAGCAGTTCCACAGGTTTCTCAATAAACCCCACCATTCATCAGACGCGGGGCGGAGCTACGAGGAAACCACATGCAACTCGCATGCCTCATCAGTAGTACCTGCCGTTAGTTAATTGAATTGTAGATGTTGACCTGATAAAAGAGCTACTGGTAATGCGTTGGAACAGATCAACAGCCACCTGATCAATTACCTAAAGGGCTACTGGTACTTCTGTGCTACCGGTTATAAAGTCAGTACAACACTTTCTCCGCCAAGAAGACAGATATTGGAAGGTGTGCTCAACGCGAGAGAGACAGACGATTCCACATCATAGGTGACTGCCAAACACCGTATCGCATATCTTATGTGCCAAAAAGAAATGGAAATCCAGTGGTAGCCGGGCGTTCTAAACAGCTTCAACTGGAACCGACACGCCCGATACTGAATAATTTCGAATCACTTACTAATACACGGTGAAGAGCCGGTCATTTATGCTGTTAAAAACATATTTGTTTGCTGGTAATGGGTTGAAATATTGGTTACTCGGATACCAAACGAGAAGGCATCATCAGTGCACACCCAACTGCGCACTGAAGGGCTTGCTCGTCAAGGAATAAAATGACCAAATAATCGTTCAGCTGTAGCACTCTTTCAGCGTATAGCTGCTATACCATCCAACAGAACCACAAGGTTGCCCGAGTCCACATGGGAACAGTCGAGATGCCGGGGTTAGGTTCGAGCCACGGACCTTCGCGTCTCAACCAATGGGCCGTTTTGAGGAATAGGAACTATGCTGGTCAAGGCAGAATCCCAGGGCACATTTGGTACGACAATCGGGATGTGCTCCCTACGTCTGTTAGAATCTGATCGCCGGTGGTAGTGTGAGAGGACAAACGTCACAGTTGCAGAAACACAATTGACTAACCTTTGTCGGGACTGGTGCGTACTGCGACTGGATCGTCCATCCACTCGGAAGTCTCGTGTTCCCAAATACTGTGCACATCCGCGACTGCTTCATCCCAGGGCGTGTGGAGTGGAGAGAAAGACATTCCGTCCCTTGCGGCCGAAAGCGAATGTGTCGGAATGCTGGCATCCTGAGGAACTGGCCAACAGAAACCGTATTCTGGTGAAAGTATTCTGTAGTGAAATCCATCCAATGAAGGCCGGAATAAATTGACGTGAGGCGATGGTGGATAACCGATGCAGCGAACTGCAGTGAAGTAGAAAAGAGTAAAAACTCGCAATTAAGGATGAGCCACTCTGGTTGTACGTGTCGTAAGACTTCGAGGGTGGGGAACTTGCGGTGGAGTTTGAAAGTTTGCAAATTAGCCAGAGATACAATAGCAATACAACAGTGATAAAAGCTATTCAGGGATCACCTCTCAGGAAAAGTTGAGTATGGTTTTTGGCGGCAACCTTAAAGAGAATGGCTGTCTAAAAAGGGAATATTTGGCTAGTTCCTTGTCACCAACAACAGTAATAATAATGTTGGTACTACTAAGGAGAGTTCAGATAATTCGAACATAATGGGCATAACTTTTTGCTGATTTGCCCGAGTCCATGGTTAATGCGTAAACTAACTGACAGAAGGTCCGTGTTTCGAATCAAACTCCAGCATCCCGACTGCTCATGATTAGGTTTGAGCACACATTCGACGTGTGAATCATCCTGAGCACTGAGTCTTATTGATACACCATGGTTTGGTGAGACAGTGAAAATGATCAACACCAATCGTCACAGTCAGCCAGCTACTTAATAAGAACCAAGAATTATTAAGTATTAATAATGAACACGAGGACAAGAGCCTGGGATGACTGGAAAAAGTACCAGAAACCGATACGACAGCCGAGTAATTCAGTTTCTCGAGCCATTACGAGATAAAGGCCGGGGTAGAAAAGACCCAGTACATACTGGTCTGGAGTACATCAAAGAGACTAGCCGAATAGACAAGGATTCATGAAAGTTCACACAACCGACTGATCACAGAGATATCAAGATGTGATATAAAGTGGAGCAAAATGAATGGGATGAAAAGACAACAGCATGAGAAAACAGTTGAAAAAAACATACATCTGTATTGGGATGCCGGATGGAGTTGGGCTTTCCGACTGCAGATATTCGAGTTCGGTTGGTCACTATACGGAGGAAGGGTTGAGAACGTGGGAGAAGGGGGGAGGTAGACAGCGGTTACGGTACAAAGACTAATATTCTGCTGGTCAGTTTGATAAGCTAGATCAGTATTGTGCTGAAGAATGTGTGAACACCTCCATAATCCTGATGTTGATAAATAACGGTATTGCGCGAGCAAAATTTACTGTTCGAGACGCGCTGCGCGCAGATATTTCAGTAACAGCTTATCGGCTGTGATGTGACAGAAAGCGGACTGAACGACAACCCGAAAGCACAAACATTCAGAGGTCAGGTCACGTGGGCGAAATCGATTGGCATGAGACACCAGTCACGTAGTTCTCTGCTACTGCGTGTAGTTGACTATAGTTGTCGATTAGAGTCTTTGTTACGGAGGCCCTACTGGCGGTCCAAAATAAGAACAAATAACCCACAGCAATCCATAACCTAACTAAATTGGTAAAGTAGTTTGTGGTGGCAACCTGAAATAAAGTGCAGAGCAGCAAGAAAAAGTAGGCGACATGATGTACATGAATCGACCTCGAGTCGTTGGTATCTGTTCTGGTACTCAATGATTCGCGGGAAAATGAACAGATGGCCTGTAGCACTCTTTCGGTACCCAGCTGCCTCGTCACCAGAAGGAAGCACGAGGGCTCGGATACTGCCAGATTGCCTAAAACTAGAGAGGGGAAGTCGAGAGGCAAAGGTCGGGTTCGAACCACGAACCTTCCGATCAGTAAATTCGCGCTCTAACCACTTGGTCCATGTCGCCGCACCTGGTCTATACACTATTTTCTGCTTAAAATTTGTCTGTACTGGGTCACTGGGCGTTCGCATGTGTTTCTACTAAACAAAGTGGCGAAGGAGCTAGGCAGTGAGAGCCTTCGTAGCGGTATTTGTCTAAACGATAAGTCACTCAACGTTATTACTTTCAGTAAGCCGACATCAACAAAATCAGAACGCAACAGTTCGCCGGGTACCCCTATTTTCAGACGTAAGATCGTCTATAAAGAGCAATCATGCGAGACATGCCCTGAATCTTCAGAATGTGTCTGGTTTTGCTGCTAAAACTTTTGTATCCCTTTAGCTGTACAAAGAAGGCATCTGGAAGGTTCCCGCAATACCTGGCTCATCTGATTGTGAAACCCGTCAGTTTAGTCATCAGGTAAAGCGGTAACCTGTTTCTCGAGGCTTGGCGTTCGATGGGCAGATAGTTCACCTCGATTGCTGTACATGAAAATTGGTGGTACCCAGTGGTTGTTGTCGTTGCTTACGAAGCAAGTTATCCGTCTGACTAGGCTTTCGCAAACTCTCTAGGCTTGCGGGATTTGCGTGCGAGTGAACATAACAGTGACAGTTCAATACCATTCAAAGGTTATTCATTATAGAATTTGCGCTCAGTTCGAACTGAAATAGGGCTATCTAGATCTGGCACCAATAAAGTTGTGCGGATGAGAGTTAGTTACGCGGGAAGACGCCCAGGCCCTAGGGTAACCAAGGACTAAACTTACCTCATTGGTTCAAAGTGGGGGGCGATCCCACTGGTGCGTAAACTTTTCGGCTTTGTTTTCGCCATGTTCGGAACCCGGGTGGACCTGTTCCGTGGCAAGCTTATCGGAGGAACTTTGGAATTATCGTGGTCTGGTCCGGATGAGGAAGATGCTGAAGATGTGCATGCGTTGAACTTGGGACGCGTATTCTGCTTGTTTTGTGTGAACTTCTTACGGGCTTGGGAATTTAAATCCTCCGCCAATTTCCTCGTCGCTCGCACAGCAGCTGCTATTCGTGCCTCGGTCATTGGAGTGTCAGGATTATCTGACTGTCCCTGTGCGGCCGACCCACGCAAGTTACTGATGGGTGATGTGTCATTGCCAGTGTCCGAGTCTCCGTCCCGATAAAAGCTCCTGGAATCCACGGGATTAGTTGGGTCCGGTTTGGGGGCTTTTTTCTTACGAATTAGAGGTTTGACAGATTCCGAAGTAATATTCCCGCGACTGGCCTCACTTCTCCTAAAGATAAGAGAGAGGAGAGTAGCGACTGAGCTCACTGCGGGGCTACCTCGACCTCCACAGAAATGAGAGATCAATTCGAATATATAGCCACATCTCCATCAGCAACAAACTGGCATGCGGCACCCCAAGGAGAGGCCGAATTCCCCTTGTGGTAGTCTTTCATGTGGATCGGTGTGAAAGGGGAGTTTACTACATTGGGCCTCTCCAGGGAAATGACACTAGATTTTAGCTGGCCAATGTGAACAATTCAGGTGGTGACCTTTTACTGAGACTCCGCTGTTTCTGGAACTAAACCGGGAATACGACCCAAAAGTGCCGACTCACAGTCAAACCGCATCACAGCATGCATACTCAAATCTTCAGATATGCCTCATCCATTAAGTCCCCACCAGGCGTGCATGTGTGTAGCTAACTCCCCGTCGAGCACCAAGCGAACAAAGTACAAAGGCTTTCAAAGCGGCAAACGCAGCGACTAGCGATTGTTGCGATGGATGAGTGAAAATCGTGTAAATGAATGGGCATAGGTGAGATTACCATCTCCGAACAATCAAATGGTAATCGAGAAATGTTTCACATTCTGACAATCGCTGCCAAAACTTCAAATGTCCAATGAAAAAGTAGAGGCAAGCCAGACCACATATGACAGCATACGTAAGTGTGTGCTTGTTGGAACGAAATCAAACACGAAATTCACACGTGTCACGTACACATAAAATCCGAATACCAGGTCAAAATGAGTGTGCTGCGATCGATTCGACAAAACTGACGTAGGTCAGTCAGAAATTGAAAGTTTCCGTTTGCATTCTTCTCGACAATTCGAAGTGAACGTACGATCTGGTTGAGCTGAGCTAGAATCACACGTGCATACCACGTAGGAAATGGAAACTGCTGCGGAGAGCACACGGAGCATAGTGACCAATGAGAAATGCGAACCGACGAACCAAGTACACTCATTCGTCAACAATAGGCTAGGGTCCAGAATGGATGGAAAGCATTACATGAAGTTGGAAACAAAGTCATGGAAATGACAAACAAACGAACCGGCTACAGCGACTGGGCTTGACCTCGTCCGGATTCAACTGCTTGGTTTGGATTGAACGTGGGCCGGCGGACTTGGCTGCAAGCGACTGCAAAAAATGACGCAGACGAAGGAGAGAAGAAAGTGTGTGGTGAACAAAACAAGCATTTTGTTAACGTGATGGAGGGAATTGTGATAGAAAGTGGACATACAACTCTAGATCGAAGCCCCCATGAAGGTAAAACGAGGTTAAATGTGAACCGCGCCATAAAAGTGGTGGTAGGTTTGAAACGGTAGAAAAAAGCTTAGAATTGAAACGAGGAAAGAAACATCCAGTTTTACGAAGACAGATTTAGGTATCGTGTGGGAAACCATCTCGAAACGGTTTTTTGAAACCGAAAATGTCTTCAGCAGAAACCATCAAGACACTCAGTCGAGGAATCTTCTTGCCCGGTTCGTCATTGTTCGATTTGCATTGGGGTTGGCAATGATAGGCACGGAGTGTAATGTGCTATTTTTTTCCAGAAAAATGTGCATCCCAACTACCGAATGGATAATAATAACATTACACATTGGGTCAATTTATTACAGACTTGTCATGTTGAAGCCAGTTTCTATGATACCAAATCAGCTGAGCGGGATGGAGCTAACACAAGAAGTTTATCGCAAGGGTCTCGGGGTTTCTTTTTAACCTGACCAGTCACCAAGTTAACTCTGAGCATATCATAATAATCACGTTCTGAAAATACTCATTAACCCTGTCTAAATGATCCTCACCTTTGCAGCACTGTGGCGACTAATCTTCCCTCCGTCTCCGTCAGACTCGCCGACAGTATCGTCAATTTGCGGGGTAGCTGAACTGGAGGCGGGGGCATCTGGACCGGACCCAACCTTCTTCAACTTTTTTGAACCAGAAGACAATTCTGTGACAGCGGAAGATATTCTCGTTTTTGATAGGACGACAGAGGAGATCTGTTGTACTAAAAAGAGCACAGAGCTCTTGGCAGACAAAATGAAGGCTACCAAGTTTCGACCGGTCGAGTAGCTGATCCGGGATAATGAACCTGTGAATTGCCAAAACGGCGTCGATACACCAGGAGTGACCGGGTCGTGCGACTGTACAGGTGGTACTGCAGACTGCGTTGTCAAACACTTCTTTCCGCTCTGCTGTCTGTCATTTGCTTCACTGACACGCTTAGGTTGTGGGCTATCGATAGGGCTGGAGTCGATCGGACCGGAAGATGGAGAACTTGTATCATTGGTCAGACGGTCAAAGCTAAACACATGAACAGGATCAGGTGTCGAGTTGAAACGATCGATTTCCAGTCGGCACTTTAGGTGGCTCGCACAAATCTTTGAACCATCTATAAAGCCCATCAGGAGGACGGCAACCAGATTCAGCAAGAAGAGCAGGAGAATCGGGGTCCTGAAAGCATAATCAATGGGGAAAATAGAGAGACTGGTGTGCATGAGTAGCTCTATTGAATTAGGACTAATACTATCTGCATGTTGCACTAGATGAAGTTTTTCGATAAGGACTTCCTAGTAAAAATATGGATTTCATTTTGCTGTCATGTCATCATTTGCTCAAAATCCTGGAAGAACTACACGGCTGTCTCATCCGTAATGGGAATTAGTAGTAGTGCGAATCTGACTAACCACCAGAGTGATTCGAGTCCGCGGTGTGATCAACTTACACTTGGACGTCAAAATCTTCCGATCACGCGCAGCTGGTATCGCGTGATCCAAACCTGAGTAGCGCCAACAGTAGGCCCTCAGAGAATGTTCCCTGTGATCTACGGCATATTCCCCAATCGACGGGAACACGGCCTTCTCGGTTAGGGTATTGGTGAAAATATCATATCATATTATGTTTGAGTATTTACTTATAAAGCACCTTCACCATAACTGGGCACACTCTTTATAAACACACAGAGTTCCGATGTTCTACCGAAGTATTTAGTTCCATCGAAGTTCTTGTATCCTATAAAATCGAGAGTGCAGCAAGGTTCTGGGAAGTAAAATGTTGTCTTAAGGTCCTGCTAATGCAGAGTCGGGCTGCGCGGAGTGTTGGCTAGCATGCAATACATTAGTGACTGGATTCGGCAGGACTGTTGAGTCAGTACAGTGCACAGATGTCAATGCCACTTAGCCGGTAACTAAGCTCGACACAACCGAACAACGCTTGTCAGCATCACAGCATGTGGCGACCTGTCAGGGTCTGTCATACTCCGCTGATGTCACGTAAGACGACACACAAACAAGTTGATACAGCGCCCAGCAAAATAAACGACCAAATGAAACGAATTGATCGATGTATTTGAGGTGGTAGACGAGTATCAGAATGTCGATGACACGTCCTGTATATGAGGTGACAAATGAGATAGCTCACACACAAACGCTCGGATTACTTGAGTTCCAAATTCATAATGCCCTGTAAAAGAGGTTTCTGAACAGTCTGTGTGTACGTCACTAGTGAGAATTTGGAGGAATACCGCTCACTTGATTATAAAAGGAATGGTAATAAAAGAACTGAAAACGTACAATGTTAAATGAAAAATTGTGCCAGGTTGCCCAGGCTTAGAAGGATGCAGTCGAGATGCTGAGGTCGGGTTCGAACCACGGACCGCTGAGGTCGGTTCGAAACCAGGGACTTCCAATCCATAGGCTGGCACTTTGGCCACTGAGTTCTCTCGAGCTCATCCTGTCTTATGGCATTTACTAAAATGGCTCTGAATGTGTCCTGGGTTAATCAAATACTCTGCTTCCGGACAGAGCTATCCTGTTCAGGATGGTGTCTTCGTATCCGAATACAGACGGGAAATATAACTGGAAACCGTTACGAACGACGTTGGGTTTCCGGAGATTACGTGTTCCCTCATTGTCACATTGTAGAGTGGTGTGGGTACTTCACTAGTCATTTCCAAGTACTCAAACAAGCATAGTTTTGAGAACCATTGGTTACCTAATTTCGGCCAGCAAACCTTCGGATTTCTGGTTGGTCTAATTGAGAGGCATCCTTTTTGAAAATGATGGGTCCATTCTCAGTACGCTCCAAAGAAACAAATAAAAAAACGGAATCATCCCAAACCCTTACGACAGTTGTGTACTGCAAGCATTACTAAAACTACGAGGAGTGTTGTCCCACACACACTATGGTATAGCAAAATGAGTTAGTCTTAAATGGAGATCAACGTTTGTTCCAACCGCATTCCACAAGGTGATCAGAGAAGTCTTCACAAGGTCGCGCTAGAATCTTCATTATGGGGCTAGAACAGCCAAGCTGCAAATGCTGGGTCCTGATAGGCTCAAGTTCTGATTAATCGAGGTATGCCTTTGGCTGGTTCGGAGCCGGATCGCGACACATTCGTCCAATCCACTTGATGTTCGGCTATTCAGAGCGGCTGGTCTCCGGATATTGTGCGTCTGACCGTTGGTTTGCGTCGACTTGTGATGGATCGCGAAGCTGCTGTCGCTTGGAAGCACGCACCCGGGGCAATGAGCATGCTGATCTGAGAGCTGGCACAGCGACTGTGCCCTCCACTACGGAGGTATGACATGGTTGTCCTTACAACGCCACCATCATCATCATCATTAACAGTTGTAAGGACCGCGTACTTATCGCCTAGTGGTGGTAGCTGCCACAGCTTTGTCCACCAGTGATTTGGGGAGGTGGAGTAGGTAGCTGCGCATTGGAGGTGGGATCTGATACACTGGTGCTTAAATATATGTCTCACAGTGGGCTTTTAGGTGGGAGGATTGGGAAGAAAACTACGCATTGAAGGCAATAGCTTGGATGCACAAGCGCCATTGAGGGCGCGACTGGGAGGTGTCTCACAATGTCTTCAACTATTGATCTGGCCCGTCTTGAGATTCCGATCCAGAGAGACGGCAATGACCGGTGCAGCTTCGTTTGCTGGTAATTGTTTTTTTCACTTCGTTGCCAAGTCAGTATCTGACCTTCCCTTGCTCGTTTCCACCCTTCACGTGGTTCTGAAAAAAAGAATCTTTCGATCATACGGAGCATGTGGCCAAGCCAGTACAACCTATCCAGTGTAACCAGTTCATCATCGTGGGTGCGTCATTTCTCCCGAATACCATTCGACGTATTTCAACACTGCTGATCCGGTGTTCCCCCACCAGACTCGAACAATGCTCCGAAGACATCGATGACCAAACACTGAAAGTCCTCAGCACGCAGCGGCCAGATTACTGACCAATGTAGCAATATGGATCGCACCGCAGCTTTATAAACTCGACCACTGACGGACAAGTTGATGTCACACCCACGCCACAAGTGGCGCAGGTCCACAAAAGCTGTTCTGGCTGTCCTGGAACTGATACAGCTGCCGAGGTAAACAAACTTGTTTACTACCTCAAGCGGCTCATCTGCAGGTAAGAGGCTGGGGTTCGAGCCTACCTAGTCTTGCAGCAGCACTTTACACTTCCCAGATGGGAAGCGCATGCCGAACAGCGAGGCGAAATTATTTAGATTATTTAACATTGTTTGCATCACCACGGCATCAGATCCAGGAAGAGCTATGCCCTCTGTATTCTTGATATCCATGAGCGGAGGCTCCGGTGACATTTCGACCCCAAAGGCATTAGAGTCCGAAACTGAGTGTTCCATAGTCATATCAGTGACGAAGTTAAAGAGGAAAAGCGAAAGAGGGCAGCGCTGTCTGACACCAGTGGATGTATTGAACTCACGTGACAGCTACCCGTAGACCTTCATGTGTCTGGGGGAGTTGGCGTACAGCGGCTGTATTCAGCCAACCTTAGGAGGATAAGGCCAAAGAGCACCTACGATGCCACAGCTACCAAACTGGTGCCACAGTGACTGTCACACAGAGTTCGGGCATCTTTTTTGAAGACAGGAAGAACTATCGACATGCCCCTTCTATATCGGAAGCTACCCATAGACTGACACAGCCGCGATAGTTGGCGTACAGCGCCTTAAGGAGGGCCAAGAATTTATGGGGGACACTCTCGGGCCTGGCGGATCATAGAATCAAAGGCAGCTTTCGCATCAAGGAATACATTGTTGGTCGCTGGTTCGAGAATCTGATGGGACCCAGTTTGGTTTCCGCGGATAACTGTTCAACTCTGAGACTGAGTACAATTCCCACTCCACATTTTCCACGAGTCATCGCTTCTGAATCACCAGAAATGTGAAAGAGCTAAGTTCGTCCCTGGCATTCTGAGATGCATAACCACGCTCGAGTTTTGTATGGGTGTTTCGGAGACACAGCATACATCAATTTTAAGAGAGTTCAAGGTTTCACCGAGTATTGACTGCCTGCCGATTCGACATGGAGTACAGACATGTAAAGCTCCTTTATAGAAAGGATCTCAAGGATTTAGAAAGGTGATATTTTGTTTATTGTTAATAAGCAGCGAGGAACATAAGGCCCTTCACTCAGATAACTGACAGTCAAATGACCCAACGACGTTTGCTTGTGTGGCAGGAGATTGTGGAGGGATATCGGTGGACACAGAACTGTGCGAGCAAATGATACTTTCCGGTCGCCCAGGCAGAGGAGGGGGGTTTGGTTGAGGAAACCAACCTTGAGTCTTTGACTCAAAAGTTCGACACACGAGGCAGTGGGAGAATGTAGGGTTTTGTTCAGGGACTCTGCCTCAAGTCTCTAACTCAAAAGTATGACTAGCGAGGCAGCGGAGAGTAGGGCTTTGTTTTAGGACCCTGCCCGGAGCCGATAACTCGATAGTCTGCTAGGCTGCAGGAGTCACAACCTAACCCAAGAGCACAGAGAGTAGGATGTTACTGTCTCCTCCTGGTGAGGCTGCTCACAGCAGGTGCCTTTTGAGCAGCACCGAACTCCTTGGCCAGAATAGCATGACGTTTGGAGGATGAATGTGGAAGATTTGACGGACAGAAAAAGAGTGTGGTACACTAGCGCTGTGTTCTGGATAGGAATAGTCAAATGCACTGTGCATCTGGACAGCGGTCCAATAAGTACTGGATTCCTTAAAAGGACTAAGGCCAGCAATATAATTATTCGAACTATCAAGACAACGGTCTGAAAGTGTCTCAGGAGGACTTGCTAAGTAAGATCGCAATTCTAGAGAGTTATGAGCTGTGTGCTAGAGTACGCCAGTTCTATTGACCGAGGGTGCAGACAATCATGAGAAAGCGTTTAAGTGCCGAGGTCACCACCATGGACTAACGAGTCCACTAATATCAGGTCGTCCGAATTTCTACACAACGTAGTAGTCGAGGGGGCCGCGCGTTAAAGGTGAGCACCATTAGTCGCACGATTCAGATCTTTGTCACGAAAAACCTATTCCCGAAGACGACAGCTGTCAACATGACTGAATCGGAATTTCACACTTTTTCGCAAACGATGATAACTTTTAGGCTGGTTACACCCTTCACATAACTGGACGGAGAAAGCTGTGCACGGCAGATTGCTGTTGACCAACTGTGTGTCTTAAGCAGTCTAGTGTACACCGTACAAATAACTCTAACAACTACCTGACGTGCCTCGGCACTGCCCAACGGGCCACCGCAATGGTAGTGAAGCGCTGATAACTTTCTAGGCTATTCGGTACCAATCAGTCAAGCTTCTGATCTGTAGAACAGTAGAGGTTAGGCAGCAGTGTTGACGGTGACATGTCGCAAGTTGGTAAGGGTTTATCATGGCCTTGCCGATCGAAAGAGTGGTTACCATATTTCACCGGATTTCATTATGCCGCGTAAACGCGACTTCAAACACAGAGCTTTCACAACCACAGATGAGACCAGTAAACTGTACATAACGAATTCATAACGACCAGTGTATGACAAGACGTTGTAGAGTCTAGACTTAAACCTACCACATGAGGTTTTCGATCCACGGTCTAGGAAGTGCATTCAAGCAAGTGTATAGAAAAGGTCGAGGGAACGTAGCAGTGACCCGGAGGAATGATTGTCGAGTTGAGTTAAATTGATCACAATCGGAAAGCGGTCGATTTGACGATAAATTACTGCATAAGGTCCACTTCGGTGAATCAGGTTCCTTTCCCACAGGCCCGGATGACTGTGGATGGGCTGCGATCCACAGATGAGCAGCGAATGATGTATGTGTGAAATCCGGGTTATGTCGCAACTCCAGTGAAAGATGGGCACCAGGTTGAAGCACGTAAGGAGTAGATAGGTTGCTGTGTTCACCGCTTCTGCTTTCTTTTTCCAGCGGATAGTAGTCAGTGATCTGATCTTTAGGGAGGATACAAGGTGTCACGCGGAAACCAGCGTGAGAGCAAGTTAGCTGGCCTGATTCCAGTCTAGCATATATCTGTTCGAAGAATCTCTTAGAGGAGATCTCAGAATCATCCGGACCGATAGACACTAGGTTCAGGTTGATAGGCACATCACCCGTATTGATCAGAACCACCAGTCGTCGTATGGATACACCGGCAAGCATTTCGCCTCGTTGTTCCAGAGAATGGAGCATGGCACCGAGAGGATGAAAATCAGGCCGATCCGGCAATGAGTCTGACTCGGGAACAGAGTAGACGAATAGTGGATCTTTGTCCTCAGTGCCTACGAAAAGCGTAAAACAACAAGTTGAGTGTATATCAGACTGACAGCTACAAGTACACAATAATATGTATGGATACTAGTGCTTGACCAGTCCGTCATATGGCGGATGGAGCTTTATCGATCTAGAGTGTCACGTGTGCATACTTGTGAACTCGATGAGTCCGCTAATAAAGGGTAGATAATATGGCAAAATTCAGGTGTAAATATTGTTGTCTCGTTGTAACACTGGTGCCGGTAGAGCTGTATCGCACAAAATTGACTATGCGGTTTCTGACGACGTCTAAATTCGGCATTACATGATCAAAATATTGGAGGCTGAGCGCAGGACAGAAAAGGTGGTAATCGAAGGGGGGGCATTCGTGTCCCATACTGATCACATCTCTACCATAGACAAACAGTTTGTAAATGCTTACCATTATCAATACATATAGCCGTTGATTGTTAGGTTATTCCACCATCAAACTATGTACCGATGTATCTTGCATTCTGTCGATCGAAAAAATGAGATCTGTTTGCTGGAGGGATCTCTAACAGGTGTTCATCGAAATGGGATACCGGAGATGCTGAAAGAGCAGCTTTCGAAGGGCTGTCGGATTTATACTAGACCAAGGTCGCATGATAGACAGGAGGAGTGAGGTTTCCAATCACGGAGGTATTAGGTCGTTGAACGAATACCTCTGGTCCAGGCCAATACTACTGAATCTGACAACCAGTAGTGCTTCATCACATATGCTGCAATGCTGCGCCAAGCACTAGTCCCAGCCATATATAGCCCGACAGACCTGCGCAGGGCGTTAACAAGCCTCATTTTCGATAGCTAAGCTATCACTAACACACGGTTTACCGGTTGAAACTGGAATACAGACAGCAAATATGAACAAAATTTCAACAGCTTGTAGTGGAGTAGTTTTGACTACCATGTGTCTCTCCCGTCCTGCTTCACGATAAACAGATAACAGAATGGAGCCATCGGTTGACAGAACCGATGGGCAAGCTAACCACTATTGGCAGAATTCGTGTAATTAGGGGGGTCGTGGACGAAAAGCGCCAGAAATTCGAGGCAGCAAGATGCCCACGGTGTCCGTTGATCAGAACAAAGCAGGATTTTAATCCACGCGGAGACCCAGCTCATCACCTTGCGGTGCTCGACCAGTGCAAGCTGAGTAGAGTAAAGCTCATAAATCAGCCTTCTAGGGAGAGTCCAGGAGAGTAAGCATCAGCCACAACCTAGATAACATCCCTCCACCAGAAGAGTTTAGATAGCCCATTCATCAGGGTGAGTTGTTTTGAAGAAAAGTGTGTGCAGAGAGCATCGCAAAAAGACGTCCGCATGGACTGGAACATTTGTATTGAATAGCGCTGTATCTGGTGCAGTATGGAGGCTAACAATGATCTCCCAAGAGTTACTGCTATGAGTAAAGGAGTATACGGCCTTTCTTGAATTTCGCGCTCTTCAAGGGAATCGCACGCTAGGTTATGGATAATCAAAGAGCCTGCGGAAAACTCTCCAGGGAAATGGTCTCTTTTCAGAAGGGTCTTTTTTTGGGGGGGGCTTGCGGTGCTCGACCAGTGCAAGCTGAGTAGAGTAAAGCTCATAAATCAGCCTTCTAGGGAGAGTCCAGGAGAGTAAGCATCAGCCACAACCTAGATAACATCCCTCCACCAGAAGAGTTTAGATAGCCCATTCATCAGGGTGAGTTGTTTTGAAGAAAAGTGTGTGCAGAGAGCATCGCAAAAAGACGTCCGCATGGACTGGAACATTTGTATTGAATAGCGCTGTATCTGGTGCAGTATGGAGGCTAACAATGATCTCCCAAGAGTTACTGCTATGAGTAAAGGAGTATACGGCCTTTCTTGAATTTCGCGCTCTTCAAGGGAATCGCACGCTAGGTTATGGATAATCAAAGAGCCTGCGGAAAACTCTCCAGGGAAATGGTCTCTTTTCAGAAGGGTCTTTTTTTTGGGGGGGGGATTCATGTTGGCAAAAATGGTTCGATTGCTGGGCCGCAACAAAGGGTAGTGATACGAACTCACAAGCCCACTGAACCGCATAAACGAGAATATAATCTTTGTTCCAGTTAATGGGCTCAGTTGACAGTCGAGGAAAACATTGTGTACTGTCTATCATGAAGTATTGCAGTTAGCTGGCGGTTTTACTGTACGCTGGACTACTTGGTCCTGCTTCTAACTTCGAATGTGGGCCCTTCCGATTGATGCGTCAGCCTATAGAAATAGTCAAGATGAATTCTTTGCACGCAGGCACCTATCCGTTGTCCGTGAAAGAGAAACAAATTCATCCTTTCTGGTTAGCATCATATACAGCAAAGCCAAAGTGGAAATTCCTCATAATGAAAAAGTTTATCCAGGTAGTGCCAATAGTTCTCAACGAAAACGCAAGGTGCCCTTCAAACACTGGAGCTGATAACAGGATAGAAACTGCCACCAGCAGGCGAGGTAGAGAGGATCAAGGAAGGCAACCAAACTTAGAGGTAAGCGCTGAGGAGAGCATGAGGATGTTCCCCAATTCAGTAACAACCCCTTATGAGTTTGATGGACGGTAGGTTGAGTTCACCGTAAAGCCTGTTCAAGGGATTTCGTAAGATGTGTTTACGAATTCGCCGGCACCAGCGCTGCGTGTAGGGGTGTGTATGGACTGTCTAATGGAGTGCAACCAAAACGAGGATAATTGTCACCACGGAACTGTGTGCAGGAAAAGTCAGGCATCCAGATTCTTCCAAAACGAAAAAATAAGGAGAGATTGGATGAATTTCCAAAC
Organism: Opisthorchis viverrini; assembly: GCF_000715545.1. Lineage (NCBI taxonomy): Eukaryota > Metazoa > Platyhelminthes > Trematoda > Opisthorchiida > Opisthorchiidae > Opisthorchis > Opisthorchis viverrini. Next base: position 2,417,462 of record NW_008751661.1, read on the forward strand.
ATCAATACCTGATACTCTGGGTTACTTTGGGGCGAGATCGTTCAGTGGTTAGCGCGCGAATCTACTGACAAGAAGACCCGTGGTTCGAACCTGAACTGTCTCTCGACTTCCCCTGTCTAGGCTTGGGCAACCTGGCAGTATCCCAGTCCTCGTGCTTCCTTCTAGTGGTATGGCAGTTAGGCACCGAAAGGATGCTACAGCTGAACGATTTCTACGTTACATTTATGTACCGAAAGAAATCCAAAACTGATTGGTTCGACTCCAAAATGCATCTGCCGATCAACCGTGAATAACCTAATGGACATACGCGCAAGCGGTTTGCTTCGGGAGAAAACACTGTCAAGTAACTCACAGAATGGCCAGAATAAGCGCTCGGTGAAATCGAAAACAAGAGTCGGCGTGTCCCCGTTCGCTGTGTTGGTTGAATCAGTCCACTCGGGTGCGGCGTATGAATAGGTGAACTTTGTTCGATTCCACCGACCTTCGAGTAACACCCTCACGCTGCTGGAAGCATTCAGTTTGTTACTGTCGGGGACCGACCAGGACGCATCTGCCTCGCTGTCTACCGCATTATCCTCTTGTTTGGCTCGAACTAGGCCCAGTGTTAAGGTGGCCTTGCCCTGTAACGCGTTCAACCAAATCGGTTCGAGTGCTGTCAAATTATTGCGGATGAAAAGTAGATTGTGAGAGGCAGCGGTGGATGCCGCAGGAAAGGGGTATGCCTGGTGAAGCGACTGTTGAGTCTCGGTGTCAGGCGTGAACGTTAGTCGAAAAGTGACTTGACCAATCCTCGACGGGAGAAGCAAAATCGGACAGCAATCAGGCGCGATAATATCCGGGTCCAAAGTAGAATAATTGTGCGCCAGAGACGTATCCAGAGTCCTGATGCTGAATGACCCGACAATTAGACTAGAGAGCTGAGATGAAGGTGGAATAGAGTGAGTGAAGAGGATGAACAAGGGAGAACTCAACTGCTACACAGTGAATGTCCACGACAGCACAAAGAATCGTACAAGTGAGATAGCAAATGATTAGCTCTAAACATAAGACCCAGTAATTGACCGGAGGGAGTGACCATATGATGCTAGAAAAGTTCAAGCACATTAGGTACGGAACGGCGAAGTAAATATATTAAGAACAAAGTGAATCTCAAATTCGATGAAAGAAAAATAGCAACATCTCACGATCTGGTGAGGATCTATTGGCTTCGAAGGCGTGAAACATGATGAAAAAGAGCGAATCGATTAGTTGGATGATTTCCAAAAGATGGACACGCTTCATGGACGAAGTGAAACGATTGACGAATCGAAAATGATATCTTTGTGGGACGACCAAGTGTTTTTGGGGTTACTTTGTTTCTGGTATTCAAACAAAGGTGTTTATTTCGGATCCTCAGCAGAGAACCACGAATGTTTTATCAACCTAGCTTAGGATTTCTTCGAGATACTGGGACGTCTTGACAGAAAGAAAATGTACTTATGACAACAGTTGAGGACAACAGTTGGGTTTAGTGACCGAATGGTCTTAATCCCGACATTATTTCCAGCCTAGATCGCGTAACTCCACTAGAGAGCTTTCTCTCTGGAGATTTGCTCTTCCTGGACATGAGTATGCTAATAGCACCCACCAAAGCATCTTCGGTTGTCTAATTCGGTATTTGACCATTCCAGAAGTTTGACAGTTTTGGACCAACCGTTCCACGTAGAATATTGTGAAGAGACTGAACAAGGTTCTACTATAATGACTCGCTGGCCCGAGCAAGCCATTTACTTGAACAGGGAGGATTCCCGCATAACACTTGCAGAGCTCTTTCTATAATGCTGGTAGGTCGATGAGGATCTGACAGGCGATCTCTCGGTCCCCAAAACTTAGAGTTGAAACAAGAGTAGCACCCTGGTACTATTCCGGTAGTCACACATCAACCACCACCGATATACGGTCGAACGTTTGAGCCAAGACTTCCAGTTAAGAACCTGATCACCGGGTCTGAATCTGAACGTCCTGAAAGTAGCCAGGCCTACATACAACCACGGCACACGTGAAAGAAAGCACTTTCATGTCATATTGAGCGTCACGTGGTCATGCCAACTCGTCCCATAAAATAATACGGTTCACCGGAAACATGTGAATGCTGATGTCTCCAGTTGTTCCAAATTGGAATATTTTACCTCTCCTTATGTTCCACTTATTAATCTTCCAGCTGAATGCATGTCAGCAGAGGTAGCACAATGGGTAAGTTGCGAACTTGATGACCGGAAAGTCCGTGGTTCGAACTCAAAACCTCGGTGCTGCGGCTGTTTCTGTCTAGGCTTGGGAAACCAGGTGGTAGTTCGGCCTTGATGCTTCGCACGCACAGCACGGCAGCTAAGCACCGAAAAGGTGCTACAGCTGAAGGATTAGCTTCTATTATGTCAGTCGGATGCCTTCGTATGCGAGCAAACCAATGCCACAGTTACCGTTTCGCGTCTGCTTTTAGACCTTGTTCCTTATTTTACTGCCGCCCCAAACACCATAGGTAGTTGGGACGGAGAGTGCAAACATGACGGTAAGCTGCTTTTGCAACTTCTTGCTCACCAGTGATCCTTCAGTAGTTTTGGATTTAGGCGCGATGCCCGCCGCTGTGCAGCCTGCTGAGCAACTGCGGGATCCAACTGATTAGGTGACCATCAGTCGCCGATGGCAAGAGTCGATTCTTCAGTGTCGAATCCTAGAGTACACACAGATCACCGATGTGCATTTTCGGTTTAAATCTTCAGTCCCATTTAGCATTGGGAAAGCTTTGGTAACAACACATAGAAGAACCACACCGAGGCTTACCATAAAGTACTCTATGAGTGGCTTCAAAGAGGAATGGCTGATTGTAACTAGACTCATGGGGTTACCGGGAGCCTACATAAGAACATCAAAACGGTCACCGCCATCTCTTTATACGCAGTGTTGTATCCCCCTTGGACTCAACTAAACGGATCGGCCAAACGGTAGGTTCAAAGTCAGCGGAAACAAAGGCGGTGTTTGGACGCAGATACATCGTGGAGTACAACAGTTCCGGTACAAAGTCTTACTTCCAAATTTGCCGTTCCTTATTGTTCCTCCAAAAACTCTAAGGTGGAGAAGTTGGGTTCGATGCTCGGTTACTCATGATACTGCAGAAACTGAAGAACGCAGTAATGTTTGCCAGCTTACGTGACTCATGGGGCCGACAGCAACTATGAGAGCAGTTTGAAGCTATGGTTGCGAAATGTGACTTATTCGATCAAAAAAATACTCAAGTGCCTTCTAACCTTTGGTTATTATGGCATATCATATGCTTGCAATTGCATGCCTAAGTGGACACTCAGCCATCAAACAGCATCGCTACAGCGACTCACGAAGCATGCCCAGCCACTGCCTGGCAGGGAAATCAGAGTTTCCCGTTCTGAACCTCTGATGAAAAAAAGTCCCCTGAATGATAAGCCATGATACGACAACGCGGTATGAAAACGACTAGCATCAAGCTGAGTGGTGTGGGTATTCGCACTTTCCTGGTTGGAGGTTCACGTGGCTCACCTCGCACGTCGCAAGAATCCCCACAGGACATACTAGTGGCAAACATATGCTACTTTCAAGGCGGATTGCCCAGTTAAGGCTTGTTTATCATTGTACATTGGGATTGTGCGAAGTAAAGTCCATAAAGATTATTGAGCCAATCTCGTTAATGGTGGCTTAAGGAAATTCGTCAAAGGTGTAGGCATTTGCACTATTCGTCAGAATGTGCATACGGACAGTTCGCCACACTTAGACACGGGGGTATGAACACATCCTTGGCCATGCCTAGGGCTGAACTCCAAACATCTGAAATTCAGGACAGCATATGCCAAACTCAGCTGAATTATAACGTCTGAACAAGCGATGTAAATGGTCTGCCCAATGCCTTGAACGATGACCGGCAAACTACTTTGACCGATCGACTGACTGACACAACTCTTAGGAGCTCTAAGACGATTATAAGCACGGGAACTTCGGACACCAATATACAGTACCTTAACCCGGGAGAGGCCTTTCCTTCGGAGAGCTCACGTCGCAAGACCTCTAAAAACCGGTGTTTCACAACCTAAACGATCTCCTAAGGGAACCAATCACAGGAGAGTCGTGGTGGTCTCCCTTTGGGGTTATCTTTGCCAGGCTAGCCGAGCAGACAGATGAAAAACAATCACCATTGAATAAACAACAATCGTTTAGCCTTACTTTGGACATGGTCTCCTGTGCAGCCGGTAGGCCCAACGTTTGCAAAAACAACACTAAAGGATCGGTTGAAAAACAGCGTTGAGAGTAATTCTTTGGAACGGTGTAGATTGCGTCGAGCAGGAAGGGCTGAATCACCAAAGGTTTGTCGGATGGGTTGGCAATCACAAGATCACAGTGCACAGGCTCAGTCCATACAGTTGTCGGGAAGTGAGCACGCAAAGGATGACCAAAGTCCGAAACCGGATAAACATCATCGGACGAACGAAGACCAGTGGAACTTTTCAAAATACAGTTGTTGATAGTCGAGCGCCGTGCAGAAGGCTTCTTCAAGGGTACGATACGTGGCCAGATGTAGGACACGACCAGGTCACCCCAGAATGGTGAGGAATCCGTGGTTACACCGAAACCGACAAACGCATCTGACATGTGGATCTCACTGGAGTCTGATTGATGTTGAGCGGCGATACTGGTCTGTTTGCGAACCCAGGCACTTCTTAGTCTGGTGTACATTTGCGCGGTCAAAAATAGGCCACTTTGGAAACGAGGTTGCCAGTCTGAGTTTGTGCGGTCACGGGACATGGTTGAAAGAAGTTCCCGCCCTGATAATAACAGTAGAGAGACAAATAGATGGGAGGGCGGGCTAGATTAAGTGCGGGGACCCCGTCGATAAAATGCGAAACACGGTGACATGCGTAACTTTGATGACTCTAAAAAACACCGTTGTTTGCCTGCTCAAAAGATCATACTCAACATGGAAGCTGAGAGAAAAGACCGCCTGAGAACAAGACAAAAAGGAACAGATTCGCTTACTGAATACTAGAAGCTTGGTGGGGGGGGGTGACGTTGATATATAAAACTGATATATCTACGTATATCGCTTCGATCTAAGTGTCAGGAATGGCTGTCTTTCACCACACAATGACAGACAACCTGTATTCAAATGAACGGTCACGGCACAGCGTGTTGTGGAGATTTCCGCCACCTTGTCATTACAGGCTCGGCAATCAATAGAGAACTGCGTGTTCGCATCGCCAAGGAAGGCATTGTATTGAATCACCCAAATAAACGCGTTTGGAGGCATCTGCACGAGCATGCAGTTGAAAAGTTGCGGTTTCCTAGTTGTTGTAAGGTATTCACTAGTGTATGGCGGCGGAACATAGAGCCCCAGACAGCCCATTGAGGTATTTGACGGATCCAATTTACAACGCTTGCGCAAGGTCTATCAGAGTGAGTGGCCGGGCCGACTCCTGTGCACAGAAGCTCACAAACGAGCCATGATCGACGGAATCGAATGCACTTTTATGCACTACCAACTACACCGGGTAGACTTCCGATTATTACATCCTGATCAAGTGAACAATGAGGCTTGAACTCGAGAACAGCTAAAATTTTGCCACTGCGATAGTCTGAAAAGCTGTAACAGGATTCTTGTGTGGAAAATATTATACTTGATAGGGGTACCGGGCGAACTGCCAGCTGCATACATTTGAGGAGCTTTGGGGCAGATGGTATCCCAGGGCTCGAAGGTACGTGAAAAGGAACTATGATGCCCAATGCAACGACATTTACATGGAACTGGGGAGCCAATGCTATCTTGATTACCGTATAGCTACACAGTACTGCAGTGACGACTCGGTAGTGGGCATTCCAAGGAAACCACTTTACGTTAAGTTATTTGAGGAAGGCTGTAGCATTCCGCAGAAATTTCACGAAGTTGATGGATGGAGTCAGCATACCGGAGTAAAGAGACGAACTAGTATGCAAACGCTTCATCACACAACGAGGATACATCACTCGACCGTGCAATGATGTCTCGTTCTTTGGTGACGAAACATGTGTTAGCTAGATGCCAAGCCTGGTGAACAGATTAATGCCATTTGAACTCCCGAAAGGGCGGTACGACGTTGCAATTGGAATTCACATTCCATGCAAGGATAAAATTCTTGCTTTGTAAAATGCATCGGTAGTGCGTGTATCATCATCATCATCATCGAGGACAGCAACATCAGTGTTGTCACTGATGCTTCACTGCCGTACAACCATAAGGTTTGTCTAGTTATATAAATATATATACATATGTATATATATATGATTGTATTAAAAGTCCTACAGTGATGAGAAGAGAAAAAGAGTGGGTGAGGGAGGGGGACCTAGTGCTGGCGTATGTCAAGCATACTGAGGTGCCTACACCTCCAACCGCTCAATCAGACAATCTGGAAAGAAACTGACTTACCATGACCTGCGTTCGCGCCATACTTGTAACTTTTAGACACTGTTCTTGAAAGGGTGACAGTCCCGGTGGAAACTCGTCCAACTGTTTCGTTCGTCGACATTTCCTTTCTTTCATAGCACATGGATTTGCCGCATTACACTGTAAACCATGTGAATTCACAGTCCGGCTCAAAACATATGAATCATGTACATGAGTGGAGTTATACGATCGGCCGCAAACTAATTCCATCTTAACAAGATCGTTCAGCTGTAGCACCCTTTGGGTGCCTAGCCGCCAAGGAGGCACGAGGGCTGGGATACTGCCAGGTTGTTTCAACCTAGACAGGAGAAGTCGAAAGGTAAAGGTGGAATTCGAACCACAGACCTTCCGGTCAGTAAATTCGCGCTCTAACTACTGAGACCTCTCGCCACCTCATGTGAACAAGATCCAACTGAATTCCCTGTGTCATAAACCGGACGTTGCACAGCACATTCGGTTGGAGATTATTGCATAGGGAGGGGTCATTTTGTTTCCAGGCTCACATCAGTTTAATTTACGAACAGGCATTTTATGCGACACATCCAGTGTTGAGATCAAGTAAGGAATGAAGACTGAACTGATTACCTCTAAGATGGCGAACCCTGTAGTGTGCAGTAGTCAGCCTTGTAGGTAGTATGGTAGCGAGAAAAGGGGTAACAGATGAATGGAGCAACATTGGACTAACCTGAATCTGAGTTCAAGTTGAACCCAGTATAGCAAATATCCATGTCAAGATGGTCTGAAAGTGGTTTTGAGCGGCTATTAACAGCCTCCAACAGATCTTGACAATCCAAGGCTGGATCGAACAGGACCGATCCGACCAAAGTGGGCTTATCGGCCGACAAAGATATTGGACTGTGCTTTGGTCCTCGCTCCGTCACCGATTCACCATGCTGATTAAAGAGTCGCAACGAGCCAGGGTTGATGCCCGACTGGGTTGTCAGCCGAAGATAGTCCAAAGTAGTCAGTTCCGCATAGGTGCTTTGAATGATTATGTTGCGCTGGGCGATTTTGCCCTGGTTACAAAGGGGAGAATTGAACAGACAGATAGGGAAATAGGGTAAAGAAAAGGCGATTAGCAAACAATATATTAGTCGTGATAACGAATGCAGTGCGTGGGGACGCCACCCGGAGAATCGCAGTGGTCTCCTGTTCTATTAACCGACAATTACTTCCAAGTTGTGGGACTGTTGCATATTTCCTCTGCTTTTCAAGCGTTTCATCGTTCATTGCTGAATCACTTTTTCCCGTTTTCAGCCCTCAGTGTCAAGGTTTTGGAGGATAAAGCCTAGCTTCTGGGCCCTCAATCTTTTTCGTTCTTATTCTGCCTGTCGATGCACTCCATCCCTCGTCGAACACAACAGAGACATTGCCTTTGGGAGACAAGAGTGATCAAACAAAAGGATGCTTGAACAAGACGGAGGCGTTTGTACAAGCTGACTTTCCGAAGAACTCTGCTGCTAAAAAACAAAACGACGTCATTCTTAGCTCCCGCTGGGATGCGACTTGACTCTAATGCCATAGACTGTAACAGAAAGGGAATCTGAAAGCACGAATATCTGGCACCCATTGCAAATCAACCATTCCAATCATTTCAATATCCACCACACTGATCAAAATCTTTGACTGAGTGCTCATCCTGTCACTCCGGATGGGGTGGTACTGTTAGCCTTTGATTGGTTCAGTTGGGTTGGAAATGCTCTGAACCCAAAAGCACATTGGTAGAGTCTTCCCTTTCGATGTTTGAGCATGTATCTACGAAACTGGTGGTACCACATGCTGAGTTTAGAAACCTACTAGGTTGTCATCCACAGGAAAACACTGAACGGATGGCAACCAGAAATTCGCAAAATGTTATACATACACCTATCTCGCGCCTGATTCTAGTCATTTCGCGGGTGGTCAGATATTGCTGCATCGTCCAATCTACTGCAAATTCCAGGAACAGCGGAGGTAATGTGCAGCTGTGTCTCACTCCGGGTGATGTACACACATCTGTACTACACATCTGAGCGTGCTCTCGAGTTGACGACTGATGTACACACATCTGAGCGTGCTCTCGAGTTGACGAGTAGGATGATTGTACAAGGCTAGTCAGTTGGTTGTCAATATGTTCGCCGAGCGTGGCTACTGACTTGCAAACGTTTCGTCACCATTCGAGGAGACATCATCAGTGCCACACAACTGCGTACTGACTACGTCTCCTCGTATGGTGAAGAAACGTTTGCAAGTCAGTCGCCACGCTCGGCGAACAGATCAACAACCAACAGACTCACCTTGGCTACCAATATTTCGACACACTACCAAGGCTAGTCTGTTTTGAACGCAGGCCGTGGACTCGTATCACTCGTTGAGATGATTATTTGTTGACGAAGTTGAGCACCACAGGTGAATTTGAGTAATAACCTGTAGTGGAATGCTGGTATTTCATGCGGCACTTAACGCATCGATACAGAGTGAAAATGGGACCGACACACTTACATTCTCGACCACCGCAACGATCGTGGAGGGCTTTTCACAGAAGGCATCGTCACGATGACTGATGATGAATGTAACTAAAATGACTAAGGGCTGGTTGAGCAGAAGTGTCCAACTCATTTTGTTAGCCTCAACCATTGTCCAGGTATTACCTAACCTGAGCCGAAACTAAATAGCCCCACTGAATTCACTAGAACCCCTAATGTTCTTCACGTATTCTTCTACGGTCGTCGGCCGAGTTGCTTGGTCCCTTGAGACAGGGAAGCTTCTGGTTTTCTTGGACACCGCAGATAATTGGACAGTCTTTTTAGATGGCATGCACTTCCGCCTTTTGGGGAGATTATCAAGTCCGACTAGAGCAACTGGTTATGCATTCGATTTTACAGTAAAGTGTCAAGCATCAGTATTGACTTCTCGTGATTGCATTGTACCCATTTCGGTTTGTTCACTGAGCTGGGCGAACGAACCAAAGACCGTCTACGCTACCTGAGCTACCAACATTCTCCTCTATAGTGGAGAAGCCCTACAGAAACCGGCATTCTTTTGGTGATTCGAGTGGGGCAACATTTACCTTGCTGGAGACAAGATGCTCTTTGCGGGAGCAACACTGCGGCCAGTGCCATCAGCGGTCCTAATCTCTCTCGGGATTGTTGTTAAAAATGATCATACTGATTACGAGCGTGACCGGATTTATTTTTACTCTAAAAGGTAAACTGTCCACATGTTTTTGGAATGCTGAGGATGAACGGAACGCGTGTCGGTAGATCGCAAAGTTGAGGAATCGCTCAGAAGCATGACGTCAACGGACGATGTCAAATTAGCAGCTTATACACGTGCTAAGATACGTAAACCAACTAACAAAGGTCATTCACATTGACGTCACACTGTGCCTAAAAAGGCACACGAAGGCGATTGAAACACCAAACAACTTTCGACATTCAATCCAGGGTAAATTGCATGGATATATGAGTGGCAGATGAAACAATGTTGTGACATTAGCCGAATCCAATAGCCTTCCTTCACGTGTTATTCCGACGGTAAGATATACGGTCTTTTAAGATTGGCACTTATTGATGATATTAACAATGAGGTTGAACAAGAAGCGGAAGAAATCAGCCCTAAAGAACCTTGCTTGGTGTGGGGAAACGTTGAGGCGGTCCGACATACACCATTATATGGAGATGTTCAGAGGCAATAACCTCCGTTCAGGTATATGCAGAAGGGATGAACTATCTGCGTAGCCAAAGACCTAGTTGAATTTGGGAGAAATCATCGCTGTCGGTTGCGGTGTGCGTAGCGCCGCTTGAGAACTTGGTGCGATATGGAGATGTGATTAATGCATCCCCTAATTAGCCGAAATTGCTGAGGTTAGACACTGCGATATTACTGAATCGGGTATCGTAGTTGGTTTGAGCCATCGCCTTTGGGTAAGTTTTCGACCAAACATACAGCGACGCATTGACCCTAGTCATTCGGATCATACTCTTGTTACCAAGTTGGTCTAATCAAATTAGACAAAACAGAGAAACGCTATTCGTCAGCGCCCTTCGGTAACACTGAAGAGCGCTCATCCAGCCGAACAACTCCAGGACGGCAGGAAGGCACATTTTTGCACTCAAAGCTGAGGGCATAAGGTCAGCAGATAGAGAGAGAGAGACCAAGCTCCAGCTGGGCGGGTCGGATTATTAAATCGAATCGCACATGGAACAGAACGTGAGGGAAAGTTAGCCTTTCTGAATATTTCCCTTAGGTGGCAACTCGTTGAGAGTATTCAAAGGTCTCTATAAAAGACTTGCATGAGAGAAACCTCTTTAGCGGTTTACAGGACCGTGGCTTTCCAAACGAGTTCTTGTAGCAAAACAGAAGATAAACTCTGTCAAATGTCCAAGACAAACGAGCAGAGACAAACTTTCTCATCAGAGCAACCCCAAATGTGCCTTTCAGCTCATTTTTTCATGTGGGGCAAGCAAAATGGGAAGAAGGACGAAACAGCTGGGGATGTCTGAGCACAAGCCCTCTTGGCCGGCCAAGTAACAGTTCGGTTGTAGCAGATGCGCTAGAGACGGGACATCGAGTGGATTTTGGAACATCATATGTTAGACTGGCTCTTGTTATTGCAAGCATCGCATTTCTGGCCTCCACCACTTGACGCAATACCTGAAGTTGACCGAATATCGTTCCTTCAAGCGAGCAACACGTGCTTTTCGCTATCCGTTTATGATTAAATCACGCGCCCATTCAGCTCCACTCCAAATGATTCTTAGACGACGCTTCATAGAGAAGTGCTCGGGCACGTGCGAGCCCTGATTTGACCGTGACGGTTGTATTGCTGTTTTCCATTTTCTTTTAAATCACTTCGCTTGGCTTGCCGTTCGATTCATATGCATAAGAGCCAGCGAAAAATATATTGGAAGAGTTTCTTTCCTTTCATTCTCAGTAGAGAGTTGACTGGCCGGTCCCCATGACAGAGAGTGGAATTACTGCATATAGAGAGGCGCCTAAGGAAACCCATGAAATTGAGCAGGAAGGCTCGAAAAGGTAGCGCAGCGAGCGCATCGACGTAGATAAATGCAACCAAGCCACTATCACACCATGTCAGAAACACCGAAAAACGATGACACTCCCATTTCTAAATTCGTCAATGAAGCGGAAGAGCTCACACTGCTGCCGGCAATCATTCCTAAGCCACTGGTGGTGACGGCTGTCATGCAAAAGCAATCCAAATAAAGGATCAAACAAGAAACAAAACAAAAGCAACTGTATTTTACGCCTGACATTCCAAACCACATGCATCCCGGTGCTGATGTGCTTCAAATGAGATGAGTAATGTAGTCAAGCCTAAATTGATCTCCAGGGCGATGTGATGGCGGTAGCTAAGCTAGCGTTTCGGCTTTGTTTTATGTCTGCACCCATGGTAACACATACCTACTTAGCCGGGACATCAAGAAAATATGTACAAAGGATGTGATGTTACTGTAGCCGCAGAAATCGATTAGAGTTGTTGAGTAGCATTATGAGCTGGTATGAAATACCTGATCAGTTGAAGTGCGCGCTTGTAGAACAATATGTGTACTCTGCCTATGTTATTCTCCGTTCAGATGCGCTACCTTCGTAAATTAATTATTGTGAGAGAATGCGAAGAGTCAGTAGGTTTTATCGCCACAGGATAATTATTATGAAAATTTTTGTCCAGATCTCATTTACCTGACTAGCGTAAACAGCAAAGATGGGAAAATGGAGGTGTGATGTAGTTTTGCGTGTTTCTCAACGTCCTCAAAGACAGCAAAGCTTCATCATGCAAGCTGTGCGCACACTCTTACGGGCACATGGTAGATCCATGGGGATCTGAACAGGTTTGTAAAATTAAAAGTCATTCGTGACTGTGTTGTGTATTGCCGAATTACGGAAGTGTGTTGCAGTGCAGTACTCGAGGTTATATCGAGCTTATCCATGCATCTTTCGCGTCCCCGTTGTTAACTCCATTACACGGTTTTGTAAATCACCGGTCTCGGAGTGCATATTCGCGTCAGTAGTAAAGGGATTACCAGAAGTGGTCAATGTACACATGCTTAAGCAAACGTCTCCTAATCGTTACAACGGACGGTTTAGAACCCATGGGAGATGGCATCCGAATTTATTGAGAAAAATCATGTGAAATACCGAACCAATTGAAAGTGGATGCGGAAGAATATCTAGTGTGACGATGTTATGAAAGTAATCTGACGGGCGAACCAGACAACAAGTGGCGACAGTGCATCACTAGACCGAACAAATCATATATGCCCAGGAAACCGGCTTGTGACCTGTCTCAAACAAAGGGAAGATCTGCAGTAAACAGGAGACTAGTACAGGGTCCAAAAAAGGTCCAGGATTCAACATGGGAAACAACCACACTATAGATAATTCTATTATCTGGTAATCATTCGTCAAGAAGGGACTTACGCAAAACCGACTGGAAGTTTTATTGCGCGTGTGGAAAAGGATTCGACCCGATTGGCTCAGTATGAAATGCTTTGGTAGTTTAAGTCCAAGTGAAAAGTACACACAATTGTTTTTATTTGTTTATTTACTCTAATCAGTTGCCATCCTTTAGCTGCATTGGCCCCGTTTTGAATAGTTTCATTCCCGAGTGTCACTCGAGAAGATGAGTGGGATTCAAACGATCGCATGCATTTCCAACATATAAGACCGTAATCAGTTGAAAAACATTCATATTTTCGCGGATAGACACTTCCGATGGAATAGACTACTAATAAGGTTGCTGTGAACTTTTCCGCAGTCTACTTCTGGTCCTAACTTGAGATTCACCAGGTGAGCGCGAAACTCCATGAGCCAAATTGTACACAGGTGGCGAAGTGCATTCATTTGCAAATCAAGATGGTTTTGATGGGAAACTCAACTAAACCCACACCAAATTTACTGCCCACAAACGTAGTTACCTATATGATCACTTCGTCAGTGAACTAGACCGATTTAATATCAATTAATTGGTTGGGCCACCACATACGACACCTAGATTTCTACACACAATTTCTCATCATCGGTGACGGAAAATTTGGCACCTGAAGCCAACGTATGTCCCTGGTAAACAGTTTGAGTAACTGAACTCAACTCATCAAGTGATTGGCATCTAGTATAAGTTAATTTACTGAAACAGTCTTCGAGGCGAATTCGAAGCATCCTTTAGTAAGCAAAGCTCAAGACGGTGGGACAAATGGGAACCTAATTTGCTTTCGCTCTGCAGTGTCATCTGAACGTGAAAATCAACCGTCGATAAAATTCTGCGGGGTTCCTCCAAGTTAACTTTCTCATCAGTAGATAATAGATGAAACCCACTGTCTATCAGGGTCACCGTACAAAACTAGGTCGGAAACCAGAGTTCTCATCATTAACTGATGGTTTTCAGACGAAAACTAGAGCAGGCTTGGAAGATACCACCTTCACGTGTATTAGACTCTGTGCACAACGAAGTTGTTTTGGGTGACGAAATCAACCTCTTGTGTACATTAGGTTGCATAGTCCGATTGTCGGCCCAGCATTCTTTGTGCGACGGGCTCACTATGTAGTGAACTACACGAACTGTAACAAGTCTTCCTCCGAAGTCAGAGGATTGGAATCCGAGCTTTGAGGCACCCACCTTAATATGAAGCAGGAGCCGGTTCTCTGTGAAGTTAGAGCTGGTTAATCGTGGCCTTGTCGAAATACCCCTCCCTTCTAGATACTCCTAGCAATCAAGGGACAACACATGGGGTATTCGATGCTTCTCAGTATTGCTATCCAAATCCTTCGGCATATTGGGACACTAAAACTAGTACAAAGCGCCTGTCGTTATTTCTGGAGTCCCATTCGATTTCTTCTGTAGATATTTCGTTCCAGAGGCACCACTTTTTTAAAATTAATGGCAAATTGAGGTCGGTAATACTGGTGGGTAGGGATAAACGGAACGGGATGTGGCGCCAGATGAGCTCTGTGTACTTCCCAGCCTTTTTGTATCTTGGAGATGGTGCAGCTTTGAGCACTCTCGGTACAGTTCTGTTATGCGTATTGACAAAAAGTACTCTAGTGTATATGTAGTCGAGTTTGAAGCAATGTTAACTTTTTGCTTTCTGTTGTTGAATGAGGATAAACGTTTCGGACCACAAAGAAACTGCAATTTCCGTCAAAGAAGGATAACTTGTGGCGTTTTCGCATCAAGCCAATCGCTCTGCAAAGTCACACGGAATAAGATGTATTTCGCAGAAGGCTGAGGACTCCACTCCGGGAGGCATTTAAAAACAATGTGTCATATTCTTCCTGAGCTTAAGTTCGATGTACTGAGTGATCGTTCAATTTTCGGGACTTTAGGCGATGATCGAAAGTGTGGTTAGGTTGAATGAGAATCAGAAATACAGCTGTCATCACGGAGAAACCGCATGTGACCCAAATAACTCGATTTCAACGGCTTAAAACAATCGACACAACGAACCAATCAACGGCACCATACGAAGCAAAATACCATACACGTCTGAAAGTCAGAGTAATGCAAAAATTGTTGTCAAACCCAACATAAATGACGTGCCATGAGAAGTGTCATTTCAAACTATTCTCCGCTACTTCTGGTGTTGATTGAGGTGAAGAAATGTTGGGTGTTTGTATGCCCATGGTATTTTGGAGATTTTGTGTGTATGGTCGTTTTTTTGACAGAAAAACCTAGTCCGTGGATAAGACAGCTATGATACGAAAACCAAATGTGGTTGTGATTTCGTCTCGGAGCGGGCAATTGAAGATCGCGCTACCTCCGCACTGCACCAATCGCACCTATGACCCAGTTGGGGGACATTGTGGCCAGACCCTGATTGGGTAGTTACAAGTGACGTAGTAACAACATTTCTCTATTTTTAACCCGAAAAATTGATCACTCCTATTGGTTATGACCTTGGAAAATCTGACGGATGAAAGATAGTTTGGTGGATGTAAAAGAGTGTCATTTTGTAATGTGGAATGGAAAAAAGCGTTCAGCTGTAGCACCCTTCCGGTGCCTAACTGCCATGCAACCCAAAGGAAGCACGAGGGCTGAGATACTGCCAGGTTGCCCAAGCCTAGACAGGGGAAGTCGAGAGGCGGAGGTCGGATTCGAACCACGGACCTTCCGGTCAGTAAATTCGCGCTCTAACCACTTGGGCCATCTCGCCCCATCGCACCACGAATCTGCTCCAACGGTTCGTTTCAGGTAAAAGTTGCCACAGTGACATGGTGGTCGGACCTTACTGCAACAATGATTCTGCGGGCTACGCTCGCCGGAACTTCGGTCCACATGATCCAACCAAATCGTGAGGGTCCGAGGGTACCAGTAAATCCTTGTTCCGCAAGAAATCGATCAGGAGATAGAGTCAAGATGTCCTCTGCGTTAGAATTGCGTGCTTCGTCTGAACGATCAACAGAAATGCCTTTCAAGAGACAGCTAGAATAAGCCGACAGTAGGAAAGGCACACTCCAACATACATATGACTGTGACTACCGGAGCATTATCCAATACGGTTGAAATACAGTTAAGATCTACCAAGAGATCGATGCGGCCTCAAACAATTGCTGTAGGCAATATCGCTATAAGCGAGATGCGGGGTCTCACACATCGGGCCCTCGGGGTAGGTCATTCATCTGCTACCTCGCAAAGCGGGGCCCCGGGACAAAAACCTAAATTCTCCCACTTCTTTGTGAGTCAGACTTTTTGGCAAAGGACTCAGGGTGAGGTGCGTCAAACAAACCTCTTTCATTAGCCTGGGCAACCGGGAGTTAAACCCACCCTTGACGTACTTCGTTTAACGATCTTCATACGCACTCCATTGCTACCCCTTAACTGGCACACTGCTGTCCATTCAGCTGTCAGTAGCCCAATGATTGTTCCGTGTCCAAACTACCTCTCCGTAAAGTAACTTTATCACTCATTGCCACGACATAGTGAACCATATACGGACATGGCGGTAGGATAACTTTCGGAAAACTCTTAGGAACGCTGAACGACTTCCCGATTAACTTGGGTAAGCACGTGAAGGGCGTTCTGGATGCTCGCCTAAGTAGACTACAGTTATAAGCACTATCAGCAGGAGTTAATTTTCAAAGTTCCCCCCATAAACATTGATCGTAGTGCCACAGAAGTGGAATCCTTACACTTAGTTGACTGAAACAGAGATATTCAGGTGTGGTTCCCTAACAACGAAAGCCATTTCGCGCTAAAATTTATTGATCTTAGTTACAATGTGTGCTTCTGTGCGCGCTCGGTCAGTATAATTTCACCCAATGTGTCTAAATGGGTTAAAAAACTCGACGGTTCTGACATTGGTTGACCGAAGTATTCGTGAGTTGCAGATTCTCCTGACACATGGTTTCATTTCTCACACTAAGTTCACTATGCTCCAATCAGTCGTTTTGTATATCTCACTTTCCTAGGCTCCCAAAGGCCCAGAAACCCAATGCATCCAACCGTCCAATTTACGAATGGTTTACCGTACAACTAGCAAGGACAGTTCTTACTGGAACTTGGGAGTTCCGGTCCAAATTTGGCTCGCATAGTGTTAAAAGGACCGCGCGCCATGTGGTCTACAATATGGGCTTTTTAAAGTGCAATAAGATGTAATCTGACATTTCGATTGCCGTGGGCAACCTTTTTTTAACAGGTAACTGGGAGGATTCGAAATCTAGTATCCGACAATTTCATGGCTGCAAATATCTGATCTCCCACTTTTCAGTGAGCGAAGCCGTTTTAATGCACTCTTGTTTCACGATTACAAGCTGACTGACGAACCCTTTGGTGCCTGGCTGCCATGCAACCCGGAAGCACGAAAACTGATTTTCTGCTTACTAATAAGTATACCAATAAACTGCATCGAATAAAACGTGTTCATCCACCACCAACTGCATTGAAACATTTCGCGAAGAGGGGGACGGTCGAGGCGTACGTCACTGAACAGTGCGCTAGGTAAGAATAACTTATATCCCAGGGTTCTAAAGTCATCAGCAGAAATACTGACCGTACTTCTAGCCTGTCTCTTTAAGCGCAACATTTCGGAAAGTGTTATTCCTTGTGTATGGAAACACTGAGCAATCTCCGTCGCCGGTTTTTGTCCAGAGAACAGTAAGAAATAAATAATAATCGTTCAGCTGTAGCACTTTTTGGTGCCTAGCCGCCACGCAACCCGAATGAGGCACGGAGGCTGAGATACCGCCAGGTTGCCCAAGACTAGACAAAGGAAGTCGATAGGTCGGGTTCGAGCCACGAACCTTCCGGTCAGTAAATTCGCGTTCTAACCACTTGAACCATCCGGTGAACATTAGTACAACTCCTATGTCGATTCTTGGCATCCTATTCCGCTCACTATGGTAGTCTGAGACAGCCCCTGATGGGAAAAATGGAAATTATCATAAGCGTATTTACAAGTTTATCACCGAATGTTCCACAAGAAACTGCTATAGTCTTCGTGAAGGGGGCGAGGGGGGCAAGCTATGAACGTTTGGTTCTGTGACCAATCAGGTGATGTCCTTGTTTCGTCCGTAGTCCGCACGTGATACATCCGTCCAAAAGACTTGATTTGCGGTTATTTAGACCCTAGCCACAGTACTCAAGTTGTGCAATAGAGCAAACCTAACTAGCTACCGAAGTGTGACCCACCTGCTAGTGATGCCCGAAGTCAAAAAGACAGAATCACGGATAACCTGGAACAACACGCGAAGCAACCGAAACCACAGACCTTCTAGTCAATAGCTCGTTCTCGAACATTGAGGTTCTCGCTGATAGTTGATCTGTTCGCTGAGCTTGGTAACTGAACTGCAGACGTTTCATCACCATTCCGGTAAATATCATTAGTGCGCTGTTGGGTGGGTGACCAGGCACATGCCGCTAGACTTATATAACGTTCATTTCTGGTCCAAACAATCTGGGATAACTTGAGAAGTATCAGCTGTCTCTTAGTGTGCAAAGGGCTCGATCGGACGAGTTTTAGAGACCAACACAGTGAAAGAACTACTAACGGTATAATCAGTTGGTAAGTTAATCGACGACTGGAGTCAGTCGGATCACAGCCCGGGACCGATAAAAAGGGCAAGTTGGCATGAAATCGCTGGGGACTGTATTGTGAGGAATGAAGTAGACGTGAACACACTTACCGGGAAAAGGCCATCGACCATCACTGGGTCAGGCAGCATAGTTAGTTCACCGAGGACGGTATGAAAACGGAACTGACGAATGAATTGCTGTTGGGTGGGAAACGGGAAATCAAAAAGATCTTACGGTAAAACTTGTACACAGGTAAACAGTTCACTTACCCCTATGGTTGTCTAGTGGCAAAAAATAAGAATATACCTACCGCATTCGATGTTACTGCTAAGGCAGATTAAAATACATTCAACGAAGTTCTGACAGAATGCAGCACCGTTTGCCTCAAGATCGGCGTGTTAGGCTGCAGATATGGTTATTAGACACATGTATTCAAACGCTATCGGCATCTGTAGTTAGATGCCATCGTTTACGAGGACAGAGGGTTGTGGAGCAGCAAAAGTCGGTGGGGTGCGTGCGTCACTCCGCACTGAAGTTCTAGGCCCCAATGCATTTAGACTAATAAACAACAACCAGTAACGATTATTTTTAGAGCCACTTAAGACAAAGTGATCAAGCTTTGCACGTGTTTCCATAGTCACGTGGTGGGGTTTTAAAGTGGTTGTTAGCCAGGTGACTATTGCGTGTGTACAATAAGATGAATGGGGATGAATCTATTGAGTGAATGGATTGAGATTAATGATTTGATGCTGGGTGTTTGAACAGATTTGAGTTATCCGTTAGATAGAATTTACCGTGGCTAAGCCGACTGCGTCCAAAAATGGACTGTCGAGAAGTTGTCAGATCTTCACACTCTATTGGGGCGATATTGTTTGAACTTCTAGTCTGATTGTCAAACGTACTACTACGCCGTCACTGTATCATAGAATTATGGAGCTCGAGGCGGTTCAGTGATCAAGACGCCAACTTAATGACCACAAGGGGCGTGGTTCGAACCCAGCTTCAGCATCCCGATTGCTTTTGTCTAGGTTTGAGTAACCTGACGATATCTAAGTGGTTTGTAAGTCGTTCAGCTGTAGCACCCTTTCGCTGCCTAGCTGCCATGCTACCCGAAGGAAGCACGAGGTTGCCCAAGCCTAGACAGAAGTCGAGGGGCAGAGGTCGGGTTCGAACCACGGACCTTCCAGTCAGTAAATTCGAGCTCTAATCACTTGATCCATGTGATCGCTAAACCCTTTTGTCAATGCCTCAAGCTAACCGGGATGGGCTCACTAGTACTTTGGACAACGTGTGAATTGACAGAAGAGGTGAAAGAGATTATGAAGAGTTAGGGTGTTGGTTGTGCGGTCCGTTTTCCAGAATGGGGTCCCAGTGAATACCCTGCGTTGGGCTGGAGACCTTTCATAAAAATCGATGCTATTGGTGTCAGTTTCCTTCCAGATTGTCTGATGGAGGTGTGGATACTTGAGAATGCTTGCGGCAGACTAGTATCAAGTCACCCTTCACCCAGTTTCTCA
The DNA here is from genome assembly GCF_000715545.1 of Opisthorchis viverrini. NCBI lineage: Eukaryota > Metazoa > Platyhelminthes > Trematoda > Opisthorchiida > Opisthorchiidae > Opisthorchis > Opisthorchis viverrini. The sequence continues at coordinate 2,437,461 of NW_008751661.1, forward strand.
TTTTTTCACATAAGCCCTGTATGTAATTTAATAAACTTTGTGCTTATATGGCAGTGAGGAATCGGCTTTCACCCTGATATTGCTGCCTCTGAAGATGACCACCTGGGCTTGAGATCTTGAAAATCTGTGCGACCGACTCCAGGGTGGGGTCAGCTAACCTGTCGGGTGGTTTGAAAACGGAACAGGACCAATGTTACTCATGACAGTCAACAACGATGTTTAGCTGCAATACAATCGGATGGGAGTGTCTCACAGAAGCAATCGGAGTGGGAGATCATTAAAAAAAGCTTTAGCCTTCAAACAACAAAAACAAGTGAGAGTGGTGTCAGGACTGGTTGACATAATTAAGACAGCCTAATTGAGGCTTTACACGACCATCAACATTCCGCTTTACGCACCACACAATAAAAGGCAAAACTTAAGCTGGGTGTGCACCACGTGAGACGTTCGCAATTAAGGCATGGGGAAAGCTCAGTCACCGCTGCGCATTCCAATTTAGCATTGTCTTGTCTGTCAACTTTTCGGCACCTGGGATTGTGATTGTCAAGAAACTGCACACACGCGCTCACCATTATCATCACCGTTTGTCTACCACTAATCTCCCTCCCCCTCTTCGTAGTCATCATCGGTAGAGCTGCACACTAGAGGCGACAGTTTGGACCATGAAACAGCTAATGACAGAAGTGTCGAGTGTAGAAATTCGCGAGGGGGGGGGAGTTACGTACTGAAAGAAGTGACTCGGGTGCATTAACGTCATCGAGCGCCACGTCAGTCAGCGTCTTAGTGTATCTATTATCAGGTTCTATGTAGATGGAGACTGAAGCCGCCAACGTGAAAAGGGTCGTCAGAAGGAGAAGCCTGTCTGCAGGCGATCGAAGGATATGAACACATCAGGATAATCCATAAGGAATACTCAGATTGTCATACATTTTGACGTACTCCAGCACTGCTGATCTGATTTTTCCACAGACTAAAATAAAGCTTTGGAGATATCTGTGGTCAAACGGTGAATGTTATTTGAGGTCTAACCACAGTAGAGAGGTTCCTGACCCGCATAGGATGGTGCGCAGGATAGTGTTGTGTACTCCACGAATGATAAATAAGCTTAGGTCGGATCGACAGCAGAAATCTCGTCCGAAAAAAGGCCAACTTTGCTTTCTTCATCCGGAGGCCGAGTCATATCCTTAAACCGCTTGCCGGGATTTGTGAGTCCACTAACAAAACAAATTGATCAAATACATCAACTAGCGTATGTGAATGCACACGGTTTGTGTTTTCAAACAGCTATCTTATTGTGTCGGTGCGCGCCAAATCGAGCAGCCGAGGTAGTTAAACTATGGTTGATTTTCCGGATGAGATGTCGACCTGTGATACCGATGTTCGATCACCGTCTCTCAAGTTTCGCCCATATTAGCCCAGTGGTCTGGCCACTCCGGTATTATCGAACGTATTTATTCCCAAGTAAGATGATTACAATTTCAACCTTTGTCGCTGCTTCTGGCTATCGCTCTGACATGCTAGGTGAGGTGATACGTTGACAAGGATTTTCCAGTGTAGACTTGACATTGTTGACACCCCTCAGAGAGACATCCTAGAACCAGGAGACTGTTTGCTCCGCTCACCATAAAAAAACAACGAGCGAACTGTGTTTAAACAAGCGGCTCCATCAAAAGGGATGATAAAACGATCGATGTGTGCTTACACACAATCGTATCGTAGAAACCTTGACGATGTTTAGAACGTTTCCATCAGACGCAATTCGGAAAAGTGCATGCCATCTCGACAGAACACCAGTAGTAAATATGTCTAGAACCCGACTGTTGATAAGGTAGTCCCTGATCTGTTCGTCAAACTTGACAACTGGCTTGCAAGCGCATCGAGGAGACATGTGGGTATTTAAAATCTGCTCTAGAGTGGTGGTTGTGTACTATGCCGGTATTTTTTCACATGTAAATGGTTCGTCGAAAAAAGGGGGGTTGGGTGAAGTTTTCCGAGACAATAGAACTTGCCATATAAACTTTGGGAAGACAAGAGAGGAAACGTGTTCGTGTTTTGAAGATGTTTGACAACTGAGCAACGGTTTATCGACCTAAACTTGCGTTGAACGTGGGTGGACTACCGATGTCATTAGAAGCAGAACTTCGGATGATAAAAACCGTTCTGAATAAATTACACCACTTTTGGGTCAAGTTGGAGGTCAGATGGCTTAGTGGGTACTGACCAGAAGGTCTGTGTTTCGAATCCGACCTATGCCTGTCGACATCCCTTGTCCGGGTTTGGCCAACCTGGTAGTATCCCGGTCCTCGTGCTTCCTTCTGGTGACATAGCAGTTAGGCACCGAACGGGCGCTACAGCTGAATGTTTTTTAAGGTCATCTGCAATAACATTACTAATGTAGGTATGATATAGAAATACTTGCACAGTAGTGTCGAGGGATTCCACACTGAAGAATGTATCACAGAATCGTATGCCCATTGACATAAGTGACGGTTCATGCGTGCGCCACCTTACTGACTGGAAGGCTCGTGGTTCGAACCTGTTACGAAAAACGTCCAAACTGATCTAAGGTGAAGGGGGAGGGTACTCTTGGGAGGGAGTTCTAATGATAATGTACGCACCTCANGCTCCTGTCTGGGTTTGGGCTACCTGGCAGTATCTTAGCTTTCGTGCTTCCTTCGGGTGGTATCATACCTACATACCAGAAGGCTGCTACAGCTGCACGAATGTCCTTTTGATCTTTTTACCGTGAGTTCATACATTGTTGCACCGAATAGATGGGTAACATAAGACAGACAACAGTCTCAAGTGGTTTCCATAAGATTAAAGAGCAAAAGCTACATAAAGGTAACTAATCACAAGGTTGCTGGAAACTCTTCGACAGCCTACGACCGGTTTCGCCCTTCTTGGGGCTCATCAGATAGGCATAGTCCCCGAGTTTCCGTCAACCTTACGTTCTACATTTTTTATCTTAAAAAAAACAATATCGATTTAAGCTATTTTGAAATCTTGTAGAAAAGTTGCTAAACTCGTTGAAAAATACACCAGAAAACCAGGCTTTCTTATCGTGGTGCGATAGCTTGCGCCTGAATATTCTGGAATTTACCACCATAGGGGAAGAGATTATGCCTTTCTGGTTTTTGAATTAGTCAGATTACGGCGAAAAAATACCTTGGGGCGAATAATGCGGTAAAGTCTGCTACAAACCTAGTGCGAACGGGTATTCTTTGGGTCTCGGTGCAATCCGATCCAGTAGAAGTATGCGGTCATTGTATGCCGTATTACAGGAGGAAGAAGTGGGAGTACCCGATTCAGCAGATGGCAACGACAGCATGCAATCACTCTAACAATAACAAAGTACAGGACAGTGTAGCCTGTTATCGGATATGGGGAACCCGGTCAGAGGTCTTTTGTGGAGCTTCGCTCATTCACACGAGGTGGAAGAAAGGGTTTCAAATAGGTTGGAAAATGTGCACAAATATGCACACCCACGTTAGGCGTAGAATCCAGTCTGGTTTTCCATGATCTGTCTAACGCGATGTTCGAGTAATCTGCGTAGAACACGACCATACTCGACCGCAAAAGCTGTTGTTAATGTTTCAGAGAACGTGGACGGCATTACAGGCCTGAATCTGAATGATTTCACTAAGGTGGTGTTCAGTCCATTCTCTTCTTTCCAGAGAACTCGCTCTGCTTAGCACCAGCCGAGTGCCTCCCCTCCTGTACAGTTAAAATCAGAATTCTGGTTCTTACTGATGCCAACGTTTCCTCGAAAGCAACGCCTGAACAGATGTGTAAAGTGAGCAGCGGATCAACCGTTATCCTAAAACCACTAGGGCGATAATTGTTATTTCACTTTTAGCTTCAATTCATGTCCTGCAATCGGTTTGGATGCGTACGGTGACAATTAACCACACTGTCGGTTGTGGGAGAATAAAGTATTCAGTCCGCTTTGTTATACTCTAGTGGCCCTAAAGTGGAGCGACGGCGTGAAAACGTCTGATAACCCGATTCGTTGAGAGTCACCGTGTCAGTTCTGTCAGATAGTGCGACTCACAGAAGCGTTCAATTATTGGAAAGCCAAGGTGGAGAGCTAGGATTAAAGAAACTGTGATTTACGTGTTGATCAGAGCTGGCGATTGCATTTAACTCCATGTACGCCACACTGGAAACTGGTCACTGCTGCAAGCGCAATTTTTAACCTGTGAATAATAGGATTGTATTTTAAGTGTGAAAAATAGGAACTTTTTGGAGTAACCAAATATAACGAGTATGTTCAGAACTGATCATCTAATCGTTTTTGTCTAGATTAACCGAGATGCTTCTTTCACTTAACAGCAAAAAATTCAATGGGGAACTCGAAAATGACCGTGGCCTGCAACGTCTAACAGAAAGCATGATTAGAACTTTGGGATTTTATAACAGAGGTACGGCCGGCACCAACTCAGTTCACTACATCCCAAATACCTCAACTACCCTTTGACGTAATCGTCATACAAATAGGTCAACTCCCCTGTTGACGATCGGACTGCTCTCCTCATGCATTCCTGGCATAGCTGAATTCCAGAAAGTGTAGGCCGGAGAGTCATGAAAGCACCGAAGCCCGACCAGTACTATAAGATGAAACCCATGGACCAGACTAGACTGTATCAGAATCAGACAGCAAACTGATGAAGAACTTCACAAAGAAACAGCGCCAGGAGTTCAAACCATCAAGCGAGGTAAGATTAACAGAACGTCCCAGGCGATCAGTGCGTTCAGTTGTAGCACCCTTCCGGTGCCTAGCTGCCATGCCACCCAAAGGAAGCACGAGGGCTGTGATACTGCCAGGTTGCCCAAGCCTAGAAAGGGGAAGTCGAGTGGCGGAGGTCGGATTCGAACCACGGACTTTCCGATCAGTAGATTCGCACTCTAACCACTTGGGCCATCTCGCCCAACCACGTCAATCGTTGACCAAGAAATGGATCGTCCCCAAAGGTGGCTGTTCTCGAACCGACGAACTGCTACGCATTGGCCTCACCGATTGAAAAAGGCTAATCGGACCATTCGTTTGTGTACAGACTTCTCCACCGATCTCAATACTGCATCGAAGACCCATCCTCTTCCGCTCGACTTGGTGGCATAGTCGAATGGGAAACCAACTCGCGAAGGTTGGTTTGGTCGACGTTTGCCTCCAGATTGACATCAAATAAGAGTCACAATGATTATTGGCCATGATTACGCCCAGCGGTTGGTTTCAGTACACACAACTGATTTTTGAAGTCAAGACAGCACCAACTATATTCCAACAAATTACATATACAATGCCGACAATTTCCCCCGGCGTTGTCGCTTGTTTAGACCATCTCATCATCACGACTTCCAACCCCGACGAATCCTGACAGAGTCTTGTTTGAATGCATTCAAGCATATGGCTTCAGAATGCACCTAAAAATGCACCTTATTGATGGCGTCTATAAAGTATTTCGGGTTCATCATGGACGAACATGCGGACAATCACATTCGAAGAAATTCCGTGCCAATAGACATACCAACCGAACGTTGCTACGGTCCGATAAAGGAAGAAGCTTTGAGGATCAAAAAGAATCTTAAAGTGCTCTATGGCCATCAGTCCACATTGCTGATCGATCATGAGCCGCCCTTGTGATTGCCGCGAACAGGGGGATTCCGGCGTAAATCGCTAACTACGGCCAGCAATGGGCTGCTCTGCCTCTGGGATACAAATGCAAGATCAAGTACCAGCACACCGCCAGCCTTGAGCAAGCCCACGCGTCGTCGCGTCTTACTGATTCAAGCAGGTCAGGACTTGATGGCTTGATGGCCATCTGGCATTATTTATCCAGCCCATGGGGAACGATTCCCATTAACTGTCGGACGTTTGCCACAGGAAACCTATCCGTTTGCTCAGTTTTCTAGAGAGTAACAAACAACAATTAAATAATTACAAACAAGACCTTGTGAAAGTTTGACTGAACGAAAGGCAGCTTTTCCATTTGTTTCTCGCCAATTAGTGATTATGGCGTGCGTCGGATCTAGCATGCACATAACTTGTTCGTTACGTACTTTTGGACATCGGTGGCACACGCCGTGAGTCACCTTTATACCATTACGAAATCAGTGAGCGATACTCATAGCAAAGTTTTACAAGCCACATATAAGTACACCTTGGACGACTTCCTCAAACCGGTTCAATGCATCCTGTGGTAAGAGGCCTGCCGTCGGGTTCTAAACTCCTCACAAGAACGGAGGAATCTAACGTCATAAGCAGCTTCTACGGCAATCGGTACATTTTCCCCAAATTCCCAAAGTATAACTAAGTTGCAAGAAGTTTCATTCAGCTCAATGAGACTCGCCTCCTAAAGAGTAAATTATGCATTACATTGAGCGAACCTTAGAAACGGAGTGGGATTATGAGGTTCCGGATCATCCACGGCTGGAGACGTGTACACGAGGTTGCCAGGAAAATTGGAATACCCTTAAGGCACTTATATTCCACGTATTGCTTGAATATCAACCACTCCAAGTCTAACCGGTATCTGCGGGAATAATCTACGGTAGGGTCCATGGGGTGACCTCTAATGATATCATTCAGTAGGTCACAAGAATCCACAAAGGGCTTGGCTTCGGGTCCAAATGTCACCAAATCCCAGACAAACTATGCATTTGGGTGGAAAGTCTTCAACAGTGGGAAAAATCACTTTTTCCAACGAGCAGAAGCCTATCCCGTGCTTCCCTTGCTTTTGAGTCCGAAAATCCAAGTCGTTTTTCTAATAGAGCTACGATTATAAAATTAGTAAGCTATAGTGTACATCTTTCCGCGTGTAGTATTCACACCTACACTATAGCATGTGTCCTTTCACTTGCTAAGGCCATACAGTACTGTCACAAATGTAATTGAAAAGATTGTGGTAATGTGGTAAACTTCGATGGCCACGTTGGACTCAAACTGATGAGTATCACTTAACAGAAGAAAAACGACTGACGGAAATGGAGATTACGCGGTGGCGTATGTACGCGGCTCTTTGTAGTGTCGCATTAAATCAGCGCTTCTTTGAATCTCCTGGCCTGCATGCACGCCCCAACAACCTTGGGCGCATATAATGTCGCTGCGTCTTCAAAATGAGGACTGATCGCCTCATCAGTCCCCGGCAATGTTCGATTCGCTTTCCGGTTAACACGACATTGAAACCGTTCAACAGTCTGATAAAGCAACAAAAATATCCAGTCCAGCAGACATGAATTAGGTTAACTGTTCATCAGTAGTTTAGGGCTTACATGATAGGTGGAACGAAGCAGGAGATAACCGGTGATTGTCCCAGCAACGTGAGATCCGCCCCATTCCACCGAATAACTCAAATTCGAATTGGACCGGATGTGGTCGGTCAACGAGAGAGCGAAACAAACAGACAATAATAATAATAATAATAATAATAATAATAATAATAATGTTTATTCCTAACTTGCGGGTAGCATAGCGACTGGGGAACTCACAAAGCAACTGGAGCAGGTTTGGCCCACCAACGAAAGACGACAGGTAGGCACACAGAGAGAGTTAGATGAGCTTCGGGACAATTTCAACAGCTGGCCTTCCGTAGTGACCGTTGAAAGTAGGAAAGATTCAATTGTGATCTGACGTGAACAAAACAGGGTGTGATTTCGTGATAACGTCGAACAACCGTGCATGAAAAAAAACTAACCGTAGAATGAATTACACGTAATGGTTTAAAATGAGGCACCACTAATAAAAAATTACCGCGAAACATTGTGCAGAGGCGACCAGCTCTGCACACACTGCCACTCCGATGTGGTTCTGCATATTCCTGTGACGGTTTTAACGGTGCTGAAGCGGGACTTCACTTATTCTTCATTGACAGGCGGAAGACACATGGGATAAGATCCATCTGTGCATATTACGTCACATATCACTGAACTGCGGACCTTGTGACGTACGAACTTAACTGAATGTACTAGACCATGGGAATGCCTTCGAATCCCGGACATCAACATTTCAAGTAGCTGACACATCTTTATGATGTATAAAGATTCTCAAGTTGGACGTAGAATTTATGGGACTGATATATAATCTTTTCCGGGCATACACTATGCTTCTCCGAGGCTTGACGATAAAAACGACCTTCAAGTTCCTGTTGTGTACTTTTAAACATGAGGATTCAAGACCAAGTGGACCGGATTGAAGTATTGCATCCCACGTAAAATCTTTTCATAAGCTGGATCGTATATTAATCTTTGCTGCGGCAGAAATCCCCGAGGTTGGAATCGAATTCGATAGTTAACGGTATGGTTAAAATTGGATCAGCCAGTGAGCCACGTGGACTTTTGCCGCAGTGTCTGCAAATCGAACCTACCGTTCTAGAAGAGGTCACGGCATCCTTAGATATTCTCTCGATGCATTTTCACCGTCAGCTACTAAAACAACCTACTAATGGAAGAATTCAGACGGTTAGCGCTTCTCCTAGCTATTATGATCTCTGGAATGGGCTGTTGATTTTTCAGGCGAGTGTTTAGATGAAACCTATTTAGCTTAGTATCTACCATTTCCTGAATAGCAGAGCTCTCACAAAACATGCACGCCGATCATGTGTGCACCAAAATATAGTTTGCGCGGGGACTGAACGTTGCTTCTAACATCCCGTCCAATCCCGGTCCCGGTTTTTGATAACAATAATGAAGCAGGGCTTCTGATTAGTCAAAACTGCTAGAACACCAGCGCGTGACCCCGCCTGGCGTATTTGCGTATGGTAAAGTGCAAGTCTGCACGAGCCACGGAAGACAAAAACCCTTGGGGAAACTGATGTCACATTGGATACAAACGTCTAGAACTAAGAAAAGGCGTCCTTATGTATTTAACAGACAGATCCTCATGTATAACCGTCTGAAACTTGCTTTCGGCCGCTGCTGCCACCCCATTGGCTATATTCATCTGCTCATGTATGACCGTCTCGGCTGCCCCCTTTGACTGGTTATCGATCACTGATGCAGCCAGCCAACCGTCATCGCCAACTTCACAGTGTGGTGGATGGGCTGCAAACGGACTTGCTGAACTCGTATCAACTACACAGTTTCAAACCATTGAGAGGCGGTTACACCGTAAACCTGGGTGAGACGAGTTGGATACGGTGACGCCCGCCACCTTTAGTTACCTCGTGAACGATTGCCACAAAGCACCGGATTAATAAAGGGGAGAAACCGATCACAGAAGCAAGAGGAGACGTCACAAAGGCGTAGACCGAAATGAGAAACCCATTCAACAATTATGGTTCCAGATGTCCACATTGCGAAACGTACAGAACGTAGAGAATCTCGTCGGAAGAACGTTACGTAGGCTAAAGGTGAACCCAGTGACCGAACCATTTCCACGACTACACAGGACATTATGGGCGAAGAATACCCGCATGGAAACAATCACACAAAACTGAAGGCTATCCTACGTAGAAGTCGCTCCACAAGAAGTGGACAGCATTAAAGACACTGAATTTCATAAATGCATACATGCCCTTTTAGTTTTATGACATGAAAACGCTCACGTCAAAAGGGTTCCCGTTGTGAAGCACGATAGTTGTGGTGCGTCGACGTCCCAAGGTCACATGACCGAAATCGAAAACTTCCGACAGCAGGCGTGCAGTCGGAATGCGAATCTGATTGAGAAGAGGAAGGGAAGAAACACCGGTACGTGAAATCGATCGCGTTAGACAAATCAAAAAGTTTTGGTTTTCATCCAAAAATCAGAGAATAAAGATTTTCTGGCGAGTGAGTTTTCCATAAAAAGCGACTATTTCCTTGGAGAGGAGTGGAATTCGGTCCATAGGATACTGAGAGCATTCTCACGTGCAAGCAGTGACGCAAATCGGATATGGAATGCACTGTTCCCGCTTATCAAACAAGTATTCCCTTTCCATAAAACTATTTCCTTGGAGAGGAGTGGAATTCGGTCCATAGGATACTGAGAGCATTCTCACGTGCAAGCAGTGACGCAAATCGGATCGGATATGCACTGTTCCCGCTTATCAAACAAGTATTCCCCTAGTG
>NW_008751661.1:2449742-2479524 GCF_000715545.1 Opisthorchis viverrini
ATATATATATATATACGAGTATATAAAGTTCCAACATGGACGCATAACAAGTTCAAATAGTTTGATAAAGTAAGCTATGATCAAATCCAAATGAAGGGTGGACGTAAAGGTCACGATGATCGCTAAACACACACAAATTGGAACGCGTAAAATACACCATATTTCGTGGCACATATTCTTACAGAGACCTTATTGTCATCTTTTGTCATACCACTTCGATGGAAACACAGGGAATAAGGTCAGATCTTGCGTACATTGTATGCATTCAACTAGTAGGGTGTAGCATAAGGAAACTCTCAGATAAATAAGGTCGTAAAAATTGGTGATTATAGAAACAACGACACATGAAAGGTGTACACGCGCGGGTGTGACGAAAGTGCACGCGAAGCAAAAGGGCCGGAGCAACAGAAGCAGAAAAGGGTATCATAAAGAATAGATTACTTTCTAAGTTGACTTCAAACACCATCCGAGGATTATCATTAAATTAAGGATTATGGATTTCTATCACATATGATAGAAAAAGTGCAAGCCCATCAGTACAACATGACCAACCTTGGAACCTAGTCACTTGGCCTGACGAAGCTTGTGTCAAAAGCGAAACGTTGCCCAGCAATAAATCTACCGATTGTCACTAAACCTTTTCGAAAATGATGAACACATATTTTTAGGAATATTTGCATTGTTATGCAACATCCATTCCAACGTGAGTCCATTCAATTAAAGCACTGGTGACCAACGGATAACACTCAGTGGGATAACTGTGATCGGGGGCAAAGATGGTACAAGTGAAAGTCTTATCTCTGGATGAGGCAGGCTTTGAAAGTGTCAACGGACATAAGTATTGGCAAATGTATTGGACAGAATTTGGAGATTCGATAAAATGCCCCGAAGTAAAGTGAGACAGCTTCAAAGCTAGAAGACCACCAGTCAGTGTGAAATGGTCACCGAACGAGAGGATTATGAGACAAAAGAAAATCAACGGGAGGATCAGGGCAAAAAAGCTTCCAGGTTCATTAGTGTCTGATCGGGACTGAACGAACCACACCCTTAGGACGAACACAGGAACCTAACAAACAAAGAAGACGGAAGTGCTTTCTTTTAGTTGCCGGATATAACGGAGTTGATTCATTCATTTGCACCTTCTCTCTCATTCCGTAATGTAAGCTTTGCATTAGACTGGCGGATAGCTGGCCGCAACACGAAATACTTGTCCACAACACTTCTCGGTTGGCGGAGTAGTCAATGAAGTCAATGAAGAAGTCATGAAGCGGGCGATGTTAGTGGAATTTTTCTTGTGGCCGTCGTGCAACAAACACCGGATCCATTGTGCTGAGACAAACACGTAATCCATGTAGTTCTTGTTTTTCGATCACTTAAGCTGCCATGCAGTCGAGTATCACTCGTATCAGAAGCTTGCCCGCGGGGCTCATCGGACTGATGCCTCTGTAGCTATCAGGTGAAGTTTTGCTTACCTTGCTTTCGTGACCTGGCATGATTAGGAGAGCGTTGAATTCCGGTAGTCAAAGAAATGCACTTTCTACAGTCGACCAGCAAGGAAGCAAGCCCTCTCCGGTTGCCTTGCCATTACCTTATTGTGAGTTCACCTGTAGTATCTCTTCTGTAGTCGGAGGAAGGACCATGAACAGTTTCATCTCCCGTGGAGGCAGTCCATCCATTACAGTTCAGCAGTTTGGTAAAGTGCTTACACCATAAATGCAGTAGTGTTGCAGGTAAAGCCTGCTTTAAGCACATGTCGGTTTGACGCTCGGTCCATGGATGATTTCAAGAAGATCGAAAAATTCCGTGTTGCAGTCCAGCCGCGAATTATTCTTTATGCTCACTATGAATTTTCCATCATTCTCCCTTAATGCGGATGAGTTGCAGAGTCAAGTCAATTCGGGCATGATTTTGGTTGCTGTTTCTTGACCCATCGTTGCGATAGGCGAGTAATTCGGAAAGTGCTGCGTTTTTCCTGGCCACCAACTGTTACACATGGTAGCTATTTTGATCAGACCAAGCAAGAGAATGGTCGTCGGTTTTCGGAACTGATTGAAGTAGGATACCACCTTTGACATAGTTGTCTTGGTGTTCCCCTGGTAGGAAATGTGACCAATCAATCTCACGTACAGTGAAGCAATACACGCATTGGTGCCACGGGGTTGCGTCGAGTATCTTCTTGGTGCGATTGAAAAGTGCAAAAAATTCCAGTTAGAATATGCAGCCGGAACCAGTATCATGAAGGCTTAGCTAGTAAGCCAGTTGCCTTCCGCCTAGAGCTGCGACATCGATTTTGTATACTTTGAGTTTCATGCAACCAAGGCGGTGCGCTTCGCAGGATGATCGACCCGGTGATCGCCTCCAATCGACCTGCAAGAGAGAAACTAGCACCACCAGACACCCAATCTAGAGGAGAGGGTGGAGTGCCTGGCCTCAAGAGACTGCGCCTCAGGCTGCCCACACATTGCCTCGAAGTTTTTATCGGTAAGGTTAACATTCGCATTTTTTCGACAGCAGTCGGCTAACCTGATATCGGCCAAAAACCGAGGCACGATCAATCCTTAGAACTATAATTTATCAGCAATGCGCGCCTACTAAATAGCGGGTATGACTGCATCAAACGAGGGTCATGGCATTATCATCATCACCGACACTGATGCTTCGTTGTTGTGCAACCATGATTTAGTTGAAAGCTTCGTTGTGGAGGAAAGAATAAAAGTGGACGGGGAAGAGTCTTAATGCTAGCTTACTACAAACATTCCGAGGTGGATTCATTCAAGGAGTCTGGAGAGAAATTGTGCGCTGGCAGAACGATAAGCGGCCTGGTGACTGCCTAAGCAACTCAGTATGCATGCCAACCGAGCCAGTGTACATGGTCGGATGACGGCAGATCATCCACTACCGGATTCCTGGAATAAGATGGACTAACATCATAATAACAGACGTCATCGGCTTTTTTGGAGGGCATGGCAAATATAAACATATGCTAAAGTGTTTTAGAACGGCTCATCCCGTTTCCATCACTGGCATAGTAAGCCGCATCAGCAGTCCTTACTCGGAGTAGCCTTTGGCTACGGAAGAGATATGAAGAACAGAGAAAAAACAGGCGGGTTGTGTGCTCTGAAATTCTCTTTTGTTGGCAGAATAGCCTGGTAAGGCCGTGTGAGTTGTCAAACCTATTCTTCACTTTTTTGTTTACAAATCGGTACGTTCATAAAACATATACAGATTCCCCTCCCTATATTGTTAGTACACGTCACCTGCTGATCCGAAATTCTTCCATTTCATTCCGTAGTTAGGGTGAAGGTCAATCAAGGTATCATAAGTTTGCTGCAAGTGTAACATAATCAACATCATCGTTAACTCCTCTAAGAAGAGGTCACATTTGACGAATGCAGGTAAGAATTTTGCTGTGCCGTTCGGCTGAAACCCTAAGGTGAACGGAAAACTTCACCGAAATGGTCAATATAAGCGCAAACCACAAGGATAACCTACGGAGGGGAGTGGGTCATCAAACGAAATATACAGCCACACTTCGCCACCACTGAGGCAATCTGCAATATGCAGACGACATCGTTCTCATCTTCGAAGAGGAGGAGAAGGCGCAGATGTTTTTGGATGAACTGAGCAAAATCATCCTGTCATTTGGTATGCACTTTGCATCCACAAAGTGTGAAGTCATGCTTGTGGACATGCAGTCACTGAACACGCCACTTGCAATCCAGCGGGAAGCACTCGAAGTTGTGGAGCGTTTTACTTATCTTGGAAGTTGTATTCATTCATACTGCAGTGTGACGGATGAAGTCAATGCACGAATCTGCAAAGCTCGGGTGGTGTTTGCCAATTTGAGACACCTACGGCGTCAGAGTGATGCGTCCCTGGATCTCAAGGGACGTGCGTATTAAGCTACAGCACTCGCTGTTTTGTTGTATGGCTGTGGGACTTGGCAGCGGAACTGAGAAGTTTTCAGGTGTTCGACAATCGTTGTCTCAGAACCATGGCTCGGAGTATCCGTAACAAGACGGTTAGAAAGCGAGTTTTTGGGTACTTCCATTGAAGAATGTGTCCAGCACCAGAAGCTGCGTTGGTTGGGACATGTGTTGCGTATGCCGAACCATCATTTGCCGAAGAGAGTACTGTTTTCCATGCCCAACTCAGAGTGGCGTAAACAGAGAGGTGGCCAACCCTTGACTTGGCAGAAGGGTATGGGGGAGATCACGAAACGCTTGGGTGCTGTCGGTGCTACACGCCTTCCAGGATGGGGAACGCGTGATCCTTACTGTACCTGGTTGGAGACACTACAAGATACGGCTGCCAACCGATGTCAGTGGCGTTCTTGATGTCAGTTTTTATCCAGATTGCCTGAGTGAATGTCTGAGGGTGTAGGCACCCTCAGCCAGCACTAAGTCTCTTCCCCGTCCACCTTTATCCTTATCTTTGCAATAAGGCTTTCAAATAAATCCTGGTTGTATGGCAGTGAAGCGTCGGTGTTGAACAGTGATGTCATGCTGTTGATGATGATGATAAGGCAGAGAGCTTCGCCATCACCAAACGCAAATAAAAGGCGGAATAAAGTAACCATTTATGGGGTGATGACAACGGTGTTCTAACCAGCCACAACATATAGATCTTCTCGAGGAGAGACCAAAGAGCAGCGACATATTGCTTTCGTCGTGATAATCGTACCTTTGTTCAGTCAATCAGAGTGAGTGAGCTGGGCTCTCATAGAAGACTGCACAGCTTTCATGTGAACAATCCGCTACTGTCTATCGGTTTAAGACAACCAGGAAAACAATGAGCTTAGTTATCCAAATAATGAAAATCAGAGAGACAGCTGGGTTACGCCAATACTTACGTGAATGTGACCTGAAAAAACGTTGATCGGTAAGTTGATCGTGGACACATTGGTAACCACAGTCAGGGAGCCGACAACCTGAGCGGTCGGCATGATGCGAACTGACATGTTCAACAACAGTTGTTCTGTGTTAGGCTGTAAGACTCTCGTGCAAGATTGGTTGTGGACCTAAAGGGTTGTGAAAAAGAGACAGATGAATGGGGAGTGATCTGGGATGAATGTGCGGATGAACACAGATGGTGCCGCTGTTGATAAATGATAAAAGGTGGGCTACACTTTGTGCAATCACAGATGAGACTGACTGTTACTAGCATGAACCCATTGCATTACTCCACCAATGTTGAGATAGGAACTGCCGGAAACAGGCTTCATGGGACTGGCAGCTGATATAACTGATGCGTAAATACAGGGTTGACAGTGAACTTTTAATTGGGGAGATTGGGAAGGGAGCTACGCATTGAACGCAGTAGTCTGGATGCACGGGCGCCATGCAGGGCACGACTGGGCCATGTCAGACAATGTCTCCAACCATTGATGTGTCCTGTTTCGGGGTCCCCATCAAAAGAGATGACAGTGACCAGCGCAGCTGAGTTTGCCCGTAATGGCTTTTAAACTTCACTGTCAAGTCATTATTTGGCCTTCCCAGGCTCGTTTCTACCCTTCGAATTCACTAGTGATATCAGGGTAGTTTAATAAAACACAGAAGAGGGTACCTCCAGCCTTCTCCTCTAAGTCTTGTGATGGGCCTATTTCACGCCTGCGGTATAAAGGACTGACAGTGGCGTCACCTGTCATTTACAACTTGGCGTGATATCTGCTCTGAGGCTGTCTCAAGAGAAGCCAGAACACCCGTTTTCTATAACGCTCTCTTTTAGATGGCTTCTGTGCACCGCAAAAAGACTGTCAATATTTTATCAAGCCATACAACGATACGAGTCTAACGAGTCAAGGACTTACCCGCGAGTTAAAGGCTACAATGACTGTGTAACGTACGATATAACGAAAGACAGACTGACCTTAGCACGACCTTAGAATGTAACGTATCAAATTGTGGTCGACCGCACATGGTTACTCAGTACGCACAGAGCACTGGCTTTGGTGAGTGCATCGCTGTGGGGGTACGCTACTATTCAACAACAAACAAGTGCACAGGCCGGTTGTGGCTTTCATAGAAAAAGGACACAAGCTTCGAGGTTTTTTTCATAGGCAAACTTATGAGTAACGTTGCGTCAAGTCTATTTAGTTCCAAAGTCCTCTATAAGCTTATTCATCTATCTAAAGGAAGGGAAGCGAGATGGCCCACGTGGTTAGAGCGCGAATTTACGGACTGGATGATCCGTAGTTCGAACCCGACCCATGCATCTGAACTTCCCCTTTCCAGGCTTTGGCAATCTGGCAGTATCTCAGCCAGAGGGAAACACCCATATTGAGGGCGAGGTCTTAAAAGAGGTAGAATAAAATAAGACGTCACTGCCCAACGACCAGAGGGTTTTACACACATCGAGAAAAAATGGTTCGACCAGTAGATGAATATATCGACGTTATTTGGCGATGAATATTGTGCGACACGGGGTGCTTTAAGGTCGGACAGACCGCCAACTGATGTGGCACAGATTCCGTGGTTTCAGAACAAGAAAGCTTCTTGACAAAACCACTTTGTCGTGGTAACTGAGAATTTCGTTGTTTCCATTGCCCTTTCTGCAAAAGACGTCAAATAACATACAACATAACAATATAACATAACAACAACATATACGAACGCATCCTACGATACAGCCTCGATATGCTTGGTAAGAGAAAGTTCAGATGAACCACTCTAAGGTTGCAGGATAAGCTGGGCATATATTCTGGACTGTATTCAGCAATGAACCGAAGATAACCCATCTTATTTTGGGCGGATAGGTATCAGTCCACTTCGCCTTGTCCGGGGAGAGAAGTGAGCTCAGGGTCACAGATAAAACTCAGCCAGTCATATAGTGGCCGTTTCAAGCTGGATTGCCGAAGAGTTTTCAATGCAAGGGAAGGGGACTCACGAGATTCGTTTCCCCACACCGCTTTCATACAGGATTTTGGAAAATGAATACTACTGCAACTGTTTTTCGCACTGTTTATTGGATGAAAGCTTCTCGTGAGCAGGAATTACTGCATCTACATTCACATATGTATTACCGTAAATTGATATTATTGCGCTTCAAAGTACGCCACGGATAAGCCTTCGATTCGACCTTGTGGTTTCTTGCGCAGCTGGCCTGTATTCATGCCTAATAAACCAGAGAGCAAGAAACTAACGCATCTTTTCTGCATACAGCGACAAAAGTTGCACAGCACAAATCCGACTGAAGCTTGCAAACAATGACACAGCAGGGAAACGGATAAGTGACGCGTATACCAAGCCAGAGTACGGGTCGCCTTGTTGTGAGATTGCGAGGAGGAGCCTCTGAGAAAGGTGGAAGCGAGATGTACTCTAGTGATCACCAACCGTTATATCAGGACCACAAGACGGTGCCAACAAACCCACATAGCAATTCGAAAACGAGTGCTTGGTTGTGCAAGAGAGGCTCCGAATTAACAAAGCGTCTAGTGTCGGAAACTACCGTGCACACCTAATCATAAGCTGCAGGAAAAGGAGCTGTTTCTCGTGCTTAATTCACGGGAGTGCCAGCAAAATGGTTGCCAACATTCTACCAAGGAGAAGGGTATGAAGATGCTGAAGAAGAGCCTAGATAATGTGCGTCTCCAATGCTCGTGAATGGATCATTTTGAATCGAACAATCCCCATAAAAAATTCGGCACCTTGTTATGAGTAATTAGAATACGGAAACAAATGTGGGAGCAAATCCTAAGATCAACGAAGCGAAATGTTATAAAAACGATTGGTCCGCGGCATGATCTTCCGAATGTAGGGTTGCAAATGAGTACACACATACGTCAAACTTACCGTGATCTGTTCGTGTAGTGCACGCGGCAGCGAAATCCCACGCACTAACAGTGGAATATCAGCAAGGTTTTGCAGAAATATGCTGTGATGTAGACCGGTAGACGGTTCTGCCGAAGAACTGCTGTTGGTTGTTCTTATTAATAAAGCGCTGTTGAGAGTGAAAATAATGACAATGAAAGATGGTCACTAGGATAGGAACAACTGTGAGTGTTTGCAAATGTAAACAATGGAGGTTTTATGCCGTTCACTCACCCACCCACCCACCGACCAACTCACGCACACGACCGCTCGCTCACACTCAGTCGAACGGGATTCTCACCAGATAGGGGAGCATTCCCCACATCTTTACATCAAGTTAATTGCGTGAGCAGCACAACAGGTGCACCCACCCCTTAATCGGCTCTGCGGGCAGGTTACGTATACTTGGACAGAGAAACATTATCGAAAAATACCGTCATTGGCACACGAATTTAGTTTTCAGAGGGGACTCGATTGAATCCAACTGAATCACCCATTTGTGTCGCGAGGACACCCTCCAGTATAGCTCAATGGGTCGCCGAGGTACATACGTATCACGGAAAGTTCCAATCTCTTTGTGACAGCGACATCATCTCCAGTAATACGCATTCAGATGGATCGTTAGCAGTTGAATGATTCAAATCTGCGACAAGGCCATAGTTACTCAGTACGGACGAACGACTAAATCCTAACAAAGTGACAGATTAGGTCTAAACCTCGATCGCGTTTGCTAACTGTATGATTGGGCGACGTGGCCTCTGCGACCAGTAGAGCTGAAAGGTTCTATGGTCTACGATAACCGTTATCTGAGAACCACATCTCACGTCGACCGGAGCCAAAAGACCCGTTAGCGACTATAAAACGAGTTTGGTTGTACAAGAGGGCCCCAAGTAAACAATGCGCCAAGCACCAGAAGCAGTCATGGTTTGTAGTGCGGACGCCACATCTTCGTCTGCCACCATCTCGCACCCAAATCAGGGTGACGCAAGCAGAGCTAGCCAAACTTTGGTTCTACATAGAGATATGAGGACAATTACGAAGGGTTTGGGTACTGTCGTTGTAACTCGCCCTCCAGGAACGGGTCCGCGAAACCACCCCCCCCCACACACACACACCTGTGAGTGGTCAGAGATGTTGCAAGGTGGTTGTTAACAGATGTCACTGGCATTATTGTCAGTTTCTATCCAGGATGCATGAATGAGGGTCTGAAATACTAGGCACCTCAGAATGTATGGCTAAAACTAAGTCTCTTCCACACCCACTTTTATTCTTTTCCTTGTAATGAATTATGGCTGTACTGGCGGAGCACTGTTTCTGAACACCGATGTGCTGTCGATAATGATGATGATGAAGACAGGATTCATTCTGAAGTCGCGATAATCATTTGATTCGGACAAGGTCACATGATCAGCCAAATTAAGTAGTCAAATCAAGTTAGAGCCAATACCAACAATAACTGGGGAATAGCAAATAGGTGGAAATATGCAAAACATTGTCACATGAAGTCAACGTCGATAGGCGTCGATTTTGCTTTGACGTAATACGACCCTCCCCCTGGAGACGAACTACATGATGAAAACGAAAAAATAATGAGATGAGAAGAATCCAATTGAGTTCTTTTTATCCGGCTAACTTTCAGTAATTTCGAACAAAAATCGCTAACGCTTGACCCGTAAAAGTCGACAAAAATGTTGTCAAGTAGTTAACCTTGGAATCAAGAGCACAAGAGAGAAACTAGAAACCCAATCATTATAACCAACACATCGGTGTCCGAGAGGAGAATAACCGAGAAGTGCGATAAAGAGAACACGATCGCACCGGCGATTCCATGAAGCAGGGGTCTGGTTATCTTTCGGAAACACGATATGTTACACCCACTTTTCTCTACGTGGGGAACAGATCCCACCAAGACAATAAATTTGAAACGAAGGGCCTTCCAGTCCAAGGGGGATAGAAAAGTTTTTATAATTCAAGGTCTGTCCAAGATTGCAGGCCACGAATTGAGCAAACCAAGCTTGCTAGGGATTTACTTCGATACTTAATAGCATCGTCTTGCTTGAAGTTGCTTGTCTGAAGAGCAGAAAAGGCCCATTTGGGACACTTCATGTACCGTATTATCCGATCTGTAAGCATGGTACCACCGAAAAGCTACAAGGCCTCTTCAGATCAAGTGCTTGAACAAATCATCAAAATTTAGACCAACTGAACTGAAAAGGTTGTTCGGATGCGATCTGCGGACGATCTGTACGGAGTGCGGACTGTCCTGCATGAGATCCGATATGAATAAGGAAAGTAGGGTGTTACGTTGGTGAGCGAAACCACTACAATTTTCGCACATGCTTCACTGTCGATCAGCTAACCGGCGAAGCGAAGCACGCTGGACATTGCGAGGAAAATACATGTGCCCAAAAAAGTCATGTGAAATGCTGGACTCTGGGTAGCAAGGATATTACCTACTGAAAAAAACTACACAAAATGAACGGAAGTAGTTTGCTGTAGACGTCAATTCATTCTGATGATCTAATTCGTGCTTTGGTACGGATCAAGATTCGCCAATATTCAATCAGGAATTCTGTTCGAAAACGTCCGGACTCCGGGTGATTAATATCCAAGCATTCAAAGAAACCAGGAAGTCTCTCGTGTTTTCGACCGCTTATGTGACGCCAACCAATTCAAGGATAACAATGCCCCCAAACGGTTGCCTACAATAAGCTTCCCCGCATGAGTACACCAATGGTCAAACTTGAGAACTGCTTTCCGACAAGGAATCATTCATCGTATCGAACTGAAATGGGGACATACAAAAAGATGACCCAAGGCAAATTTTTTTTGTATCGTTAGGTGAAGTCGTGATCCGGCTGAGGCAGAATTAGAAGAACGGTTTGAACCTGGAAGCCACATTTGTCCAAACCAGCTCAGCCCAACCATCACACGGTATTGTGTCCACGGTGCACGAACCACATTATATGTATACTGGTTGGAAAGTCGTTCATATGTGAAGATGGAAGTGATCAGCCACAGTTCAACATTTATTCAGTGTTATATTCGGTAGCATTCTTCATGAGTGGGGAGGTATTATTTGTTTTGGACGCCATTAGTGATGAAAGCGCTAAACAGCGTCGTAGCGCGGAGGTTTGCGTAACTTTCTCCATCGGACTGGCGAATGCACAGAGACCAAGTTCTCAGTGTTAAAGCAGTTAAAACATGTGTTGCGACTTGTCCCTTCAAAGGCCACTCTATTGTACTTACACCGAATGCCGATGCCTTAAAATCAAGCTCTTGAATCAAATGCTTTGGGTGAAGTCCTGTCCTCCTGTCTAGGTGTGGCTGTACTCCAAACCATGTTTGAATGTACGGTAGTAGGGCAATGGAGCACCAGTATTCAACGTCAATGTTACTAACAATGACGATCCTCTCCCTCAACATGCGACCGGCCGTTTCTTGCAACAAGATGAGTCAACCAGTCATGATTGACGGTTTAAGCCATCAAGTACACAAAACTGTAACAGACTGATAGGTGTTTTCTGTCCGAGTTTTCCGTCACTGTTAAGGCGTTCACCGGTTACAGTAACGGCATACAATGCATTCTCAAGCCGGTGTAGATGTGCATGAGAATCGTATTAACTACGCGTATCGCTACATAGACAACAACAAGAACAAGAAAGCAGTGAGCTGCAAAGGTACCTCGCGATGTGCCCTGCGAAAAACGGGTGGGCGTGGTTACCGGAAACGCGAAACAGCAGGAAACGAGGCGGGATCGATTGCCAACTGGCAAAGATAATAAAGTGACGGCGGAGGGTTCCAAGTTATGATATTTTAAATAGTGAAGAAGTGCACAGAATCACTGGTCACATACAAAGCATGGTAAACAAGAAAACCTGAGGACAGATAAACACAAATTTATACAAGTATCGAAGAGTTTTCAGCAACCTTGTGAGTAGTTTCCTTTATGGTCATTATCCACTTTCCCCACATTGCTCCCTCGGAAGCCATTTTGCACTCTTCTGCTGAACTTCCGCCCGAACGAACGTCTTATACCACTGTAGATTGTTCGTAATTTACTAAAGTGTGGACCCGTTACAGCACCCCTCAAAGGCAATCTTCGTCATAATCTTGTTGCCTTTCCGCTTTGATCACCTTTCTTTGATGCTTGTGCGTCTTTTTTTCATTATCCCATAACAATTCTAGTTTCTACACCCCTGGAAGATTCATTCTAGTTGTCCTGCACTTGACTTCACTCGAATATGTGCACCGTTGATGACGCCTAGTGAGCGTGAAACTCAAGTCCAACGCCAAACACCGTGGTAAGGAAACACCAGAATAGCCCAAAGTAATGTGGACGGAAATCCTACAGGTCACGCGACTGCTCACACAGCAGTCTATTGGTTTCTGTGGACAGCATGAGCAAAGGGTTAGGTCGCTGCAAGCTGATTCTGGTTTCTGCGCTGTGTGAAGAAGAACCCTAGGACGGATCATTCAACGATGAACAGACCCTGTACTTAGTGCTTTACAGAAAACGCTCGAACGACGACAAAATCAATCCACGTAATGGTTGATTCATAACTGCGCATCAATTGACCGGTACATTTTCATAAAAGTGGGCGCACAGCAATAGGGATTGTACGAAATGAGCCCAACGACGGAAATTCATCACTCAAAATGGCATCATCGGATCCGGAGATGAGTGAAACCCCTATCAAAACTTACCCATAAACGAGGCGAGCAAAGTAAGGAACTTTGACATAGGTCAGTTTGTCCTCCGTGTAAGCGGTGATGAAGCCAGATAGGATGGCGCTTTTAGAAATATGCTTCACTGGTAGAATAAAAGGGAGCAAAAGTGGCACTGAATTAATTGGACAATCCGAACACAGAGGAAATGGGAATCAAGATACCACAGTTCCGAATATAAGTAGTTCCTGAATCGACAGCTAAAATGAAAGAAACACCATCATGTTCATAGTTGGACGTCTGGACAGCTATTAACATGAATGGATTTAGTTGATCGTTTCTTACGCCCCGCCATAAAAAATCGTCTGGCTGTGACACCCTTCCGGTGCCTAACTGCCATGCCACCCGAAGGTTGCACGAGGGCTGGGATACTGCCAGGTTGTCCAAGCCTAGACAGGGGTAGTCGAGAGGCAGAGGTCGGGTTCGAACCATGGACCTTGCGGTCAGTAAATCCGCGGTCTAACCACTTGGGCCGTCTCGCTCACACGCCATCAACCCTGAAAAACTGTCTGAATTACTGGAGTATCCTTTGCGAGACGAGGAATAACACGATGGGTTGCGAGCACACTTTCTTCAACAGCGTGCCGCCAAGCATTTGGAAGAACAGTGTTTAAGAGTAAGGAAACTGTATTTGAAAGTCTGCAACGAGAGCAGTGAACAGTAAGGTTACCGACAAGAGAATGATCCATGAATAAAGTTTGACACTCAGGTGTTTTCTTATGAGACCGAGTTGTTGAAACGAGTAAACTTTGATGGATTTAGCCTAAACAGGTGCGTCAGACTGAGTCGCTGACTAGAAGCGATAAAATCAGTTGCAGTTGTGCTAGTTACGTGGATGCTATTCAGCAGCCGGTTGCATCTTCAGTTAGTGCAACGTTCGTGGCATGCAAAAAACGGCTAGGTTAGCATTGATCAATCGCAGATCACTGAGTAACATTTCACACAAAGAAGCTGTCAGGTTACGTGTCGTTTTAGGTGGCCATGAACTTCGGCACAGACAAATACGTTCACATTCGTTTCAGCCACCTCACCAGAGAAAGGCGCTCTAAGGGAAACATTGATGTGCCTGGTCGAAATCTGTGGTCCTAACAGAATGGATGCCAAGGGTCAAACTAGTGCTTATCCATGAATGAAAATACGAGCAAAACCACCAGTTGCCTCAAATGAGCAACATCCGACTAGATGGTGAATTTACCACCCAACGCAAAATGACTTTCAGTCATTATTTACAAGTCACTTTCGACTACATTGATTTGGTGGTCTGGCATGCCCAAACCACAACGGTCTTGTGGGAAGAGCTAGAAGAGCAGAGCGAAAGTATCCTGTCGGTAGGGAGCGGTCAACTTCTCCACTCACGCGAGTCTGCGGAACAGAATGACCTATGTTCTTATGCTTGCGGTTGCGAGTTCAGTTGGCATTGATTGGGCAACAAATGCCTGCTTAGACTGACGTGTTGAAATTGTTTGGGGGATTCACTGAGGTTATACTACAGTTGTTGATCGAATAAGTGGATTGGATGTGACACCCCATGCTGTGGGTAGAGTGATTCCATAGCTTTCATTCCAGTAGCACGTATATTGGAAAGGAGCGCGACTGGTATTCGAAACACCGCCTGAGTTGGCGCATGAGCCGGGTGTGATCTTCTCATCAGTTTGGCGAAAGCACATTTCTCACTGGGTACCTGTAATGTGCGTGTATGTGGTGGGAATGCCCTAGTTCTCATGCTACTAACCGACTGCAGATGTGTGGTG
This sequence comes from Opisthorchis viverrini, assembly GCF_000715545.1. Lineage (NCBI taxonomy): Eukaryota > Metazoa > Platyhelminthes > Trematoda > Opisthorchiida > Opisthorchiidae > Opisthorchis > Opisthorchis viverrini. The sequence continues at coordinate 2,464,030 of NW_008751661.1, forward strand.
AGTATGATTTTGCAATTGTCATGGTTGATGGAAGGTAGATTACTCGCCCAGCGTCTGTAATCCCGTGGGCAAGAAGCGTTTAGTTGTCATAGCATCTGCTAGCTGAATGTGGGAGTTTTGGCGAATTGCTTCAGTAGTAGAAACAAGCGCTGACTACTCAACCCCAGTGAACCGCTTGAATTATCCAAACAGTCGCCGATGTTGAGCAAGTCACTGATTTGTACAATGATTCGCTCTCTCAAACGAGTGCGCAGCGCACAAACTGTCTCAGAGTCCAGCTAAATTGATGATCTTGAATAGGTACTACTAATCGTAGCAGAACCAACAGCTGATAATGCGAAACCGTATGACATCAGATTTTCAAAGCAAACACGTTAGGTTGTTCAGTGACAGGACATGAACAGCTAGTAAACCCATCCTAGGATTCAGCTTTTTTCATAACTTAATGAAAGGGAATCTCTAGAAAGCTGTCAATGATGGAATTTAAAGGTCACCACACTCCCCAACATGCCGTAGACAATAGAACAAGCGACCCCGAAAGGGGCTGATTGTCGAGAGGCCACTGTATGAATTTTAAGTCCATTCCTCAGCCCAAAAGTGGGAATAATGTAGTTTGGATGATCAAAGGACACAATTTATCTGGCTTATGTAACCGGAGGAAAAGGAGCTTGAATGAATAATACGGAGGAAAAAAATCGCAGGCCCCACAGGCTCGTGGATATCTAAATAACTGGTTTCCGTGTTTCCTGATTTGAGATTGGAGCGCATCCTCTTTAAAACGCAACCCGCAGGATACGTATTGTAAGAAGATGAGCAACTGAACAAGGGTGACACCACAGAAAAGGAACAGAGGACGTCAAAGTGGACTAAGGAAACAACTAAGGTTGCCAAGGAGCGAGGCGGCACACGGATAAGTTACATACTCATAGGCTGACACCAAGCTACTTAATCCAGCGCCCATGATTCTGTTGCCATGTCGACAAGTGTTTGTAGTGAACAGGACGAGAACCGTTGCATAGGGTCTGGACCAATGGTGTCGAAAACAAGCAACCCAGATAACGCACTTTTCTAATTCCAGAAGGCCCGAATTAAAGCCGACCTAGGCTCTGTATCGAGATTTCCATTTCATGTCTACCAAAGTACGGCGCTTCCTCTTTATGAGGAGCTTCCGTCGACGAGGCGCTTTGAAAGAAACAATTCTAGGAGTCAGCGTTTACCTAGTGTTGATTGACGACTCTAGCAAAATCCTCTGATAATCATGAAGTATTGGGAAGAGTAGTAAGAAGGCTATCTTAAACTTTTGGGTCTACGTCTTATCCACTGGCAGTGACAGAACACCAAATTAAGCGCAAACAGTATGCGCCATCACAGCCTGTCACTTGTCCGACTAATGCTGATAGGGAGATCCACATCGGGTGGCAGCGAGATACAGGTAGCGTTTCCCTTGATGTAGCACAACTGAAAACAGGGAACCACACATACAAGGACACTGGATTCACCCTGGGCTTATTGAAAAAAGCAGTTTTTCGGTTAGGGAAATCTCGGTGATACGCGCAACGAACATTGAGAACGGCCTCGGAAAACCGAAAACCTGTGAGGTAAAGGTTACGCCTTCACAATGTGTTGTGTCTTGCTGAATGGTGATTCAACTCAGTGTCGGTCCTTGGCTTCCTTCTCCGCACAGCAGGGTATGCCAGAAGGTACGGTAGCTTCAGACAGCTCTATATGAAAACAAAGGAAGATCATTACAACCGTATTTATGGGGTCAACAGAGAATGCTCCACAAGGTTGCACTAGAATCTCCGTGAGGGGGCGAGGAGCGTCGACCTATAAATGCTCGATGCAGATTGGCTGACATTCTGACCAATCGAGGCATGCCTTCATTCTGTGCATAGCCCGCACGTGACACATTCGTCCAATTGACGAGAGGTTCGGTTATTAGGGGCGGCTGGCCTCCGGACATATCGCGTACGCTCATTTGTTCCTTCTGGCAACCTTGTGAAAGCACATGTGAAACGAAGCATTTTGACGAAAATTTGCGTACGAGAACCACCGAATGAGGGACTGCGCTTCAAACCGATCGATATTTTCGAGTTATCATACTAGGGACGATGGCATTATCTAGTATAAGTTGAGCTGTACGGTGTGTTGACTAAGCAGAACCAACAGGGTAGTCTCTTTGCAGTTTGACAAAAACAAGCGAAGACAACGATAAGTCCGGCTGTTTTAAAGTTGAGTCGAGTTCACTTTTATGGTATACTCGCTGGTTTGGATCAAGCTAGGTGAAAGGAGCTTCAATAGGAACCAAATTGAGCGTTGTATTATTAAATATAGAACGTCCACGACAAAATTCAATATCAGTGGATTCACACGTGCGCTGAGTTCTGAGCGAAAGCATGATGATTTTTGTGTTATGAGACCCCATCTAATGCGACCAGATGGCAATTCTTGCACCATCAACATTCTAGAGCGACCTTGTGGATACCTGGATACCACTAACCATAAATGCTGTAATTTCGATTTGCCCTTATTAAACGAGAAAGAGAAATCCAAGAGTTGCGAACCCATGACACCAGCATACAAAGTTAAGCACCAAAAAAAACAGAAGATCGGCGTTTAGACGTACCGGACACTGAGATTACAGCAACCGTCCGGGGCTCCAACGATCGACCGGGCAAAGTCTGGTTAGCAATACGAATCGATATTGCCGGATGTGAGCCATTTGCAGCTACATGCTAAAGCGTAAAAAAGAGGCGGTAATGAACAAACTGTGTCGGGACCTAATGATAAACACAGTCACCCGAACACATGCCAATAGGCGTGTCAGGCCTACAGTTGGAACAGTCACTTGGGTGCCTTGTTAAACACTGGTGCGGCTGTGGATTGGCCCTAATTCGCTGGGACACGTTCCCAAGTACGCTCAACAACTTAGCGAAAGGATAAAACAGATATTTCCCTCCATCTTTGAACAAAGCCGGGGAAAGCTCACCAGGTCTAGCGGCCCGATGGCGCTTCCAGGCAGAAAAGCACATTAGTACCTCATCAACTGAAACGGAATCTAAACGTGCAGGCCATGGCTCGAAATGAAAGACGTAGATGCAGTCACAGAAAGCACTCATGCTAGCGATCTAGACACCGGTCTTTATGGTTCACTGAATTTGGAACATCATCTTCGATTAACTCGGTTACGAAAGCCTTTTTAGATCCTGTTTTGCGGATTAGCCGCAACATTCACACTGGCCTCTTCCAATTCCTGAACTTGCCGGTTCCACAGTAACTCTTTGTCCACAGGCAGACCACGCTTGAGCAGTCGCCTAACTGATTGTCAAGGCGAACTGTACTCTCAGCCCGAAGAGAAACAAAGGCCGGAATCAAGGAGTGCTAGTGGCCGTAATGAGATCCAGTGCGTTTTGTGTACGCGCTCAGAAACAACACTAAACGGAGTTCCCAGTGTCAAGTATAGCCGTGATTACCTCGTCCCAGTTACGGTCACGGTCGTTTGTAGAGTGTACTGACGATAACAGGGGAGAAAATTTGGTACTGTCACAACGCTTGAGAGTAGCTAGAAGTCAGTTTAATCACAAAGTTTTGACGCAGTCAGAAGATACCTATCAATCGAAAGACATCCCATCTAGAGTGTAGATCATAAAATAGAACATGAACAATCTTGAAATGGGGGAAAGAGAAAGGACGCACATAGTTGTGCAAAAAGTGGACAAAGCAGTTTGAATTTGGTCTGTTCAATAACTCCATATGCACGCATGAAAGACGGGATTAGTGTTTGAAGTAGGAATAACCAAAAGCGGTTCGTATCGGCTGAAAATCGAGAATACATGATGGGTGAAACATTAATGTAGCGTCTCATGCAAGTACGCTCTGCCGGAGAGGTGATGTATCTGCACTGTCTGACTGGTTTACTACACTTAGTGTATGGATGATTAACGGAATTTCGTTTGTGAGGCCTCCGGGAGCCACGATCCAGTATTTAAACCCGGGTCGGATCCACCACGTACAGTGTACAGGAAGTTATTGTTAAATCGTTGTACTGCACCCCCACGTTGCTCTCTGCAAAGGCATTTATGTTCCTTCATCCTCAGTTCGGTCTTGCTCACTGACGGACAGAACAGTATCACAGTCGTTGCACTAAATGCTGCAGATATCTACTGCGTGCACAATCATCAAGTAAGAGGCTTTGAAAAACGGGTTGTTTTTTCTTCAATTGGAAGACTAGTGAAATTATTACACAACGCTCTGGGCACCACGATAACAACGAAATGTAGATATCAGACGTTCTTTAACTCTTTTACCCCATAGAACAAAGGAAAATATCATCAGACCTGTGACAGGAGTGTCAGGCTAGGAACTCACAGGGAGTGAAATAAGGCCTACTGGGAGTGGTTTGGAGTTTGACGTAGGCACACGAGTTTTAGAGCCGATTGACATCATCCCGGAAATCGAGGAAAAGAAAAACCTGCTGACATCACAAGCAGCAAATAAAGTCCATCAGAAATAATGATCACAAGCAAGCAACCTGCTAACCGAAGAACGACTAGGAAAACCCGATCATCATCATCATCATCATCATCATCATCATCATCATCATCATCATCATCATCGACAGCATGACATCAGTGTTCAACACCAGTGCTTCACTGCCGTACAACCATGACTTATTTGAAAGCCTTATTGTAAAGAAAAGAATAAAGGTGGATGGGGGAGGGACTTAGTGCTAGCTTAACACAATCATTCCGAGGTGCCTACACCTCCAGACATTCACTCAGGCAATCTGGATAGAAACTGACAACAGGAACTCCACTGACATCGGTTGGCAGCCATATCTTGTAGTGTCTCCAACCAGGAAAACCCGATCGGACAGAAGAAACCAAGTAGCAATGAAGAGCAGCTCCATTTGTGACCAAGAAAATACTGGGCCCGTTTCGAAACAGACGAGAAACCTCCCCTATAAAAACTGGAGCTTTTAATGGGAATAGAAGAGAAAAGAGACAAATCACTTCGATTGGATCACAAGGCGTTCTAGAAGCCGAAATTCTAGGGCTCACCGAGGATGCATAAATCAGGGGATATTGTCAGGCTCAACGTACCCAGTCTTTTGCTTAAACACTAGCCATACACTGACCACATTCTTAAGCTTATCTGGGAGTGTACAGCGCATACATCATCATCATCATCATCATCGACAACATGACATCAGTCTTCAACACTGATGATTCACTGCGCATACAACAATAACTCTGTCTAGTTGGTCAGGGAATTACACGACATAATTGTTGTACCTCTTTTCAGAAACGTGTCAGTAGAGGGCAGACTTTGCCCTACGCTTCCAAAGGAGATACCTACCAAAAAACGATGGTAGTCGTTAGCCAATGGAAGCAAGCTTACGAGGTCGGAGCTCTCACCGAGGTATTGGTAAATGGAAGCCAACGTATGACGGTCTCCAAAACGGAAGTATTGGCACTCTCCTCACAGACCTAAACAATTCACATGCAGATGTCTAACTTATTTGTAAAAAAAAGATATCTTCCGTAGAATTTCTGATACATCCAAATGGGAGTGATAAAATACAGACAACCGTTCAGCAAAAGTAAATTCAGGCAAACACGCACACGCGCTTTAATTCTGAACAATCAATATGCACCGAGAAAGTGAAAGCAACAAGACCCTAAAGAATCCTTCATGTCAGAAGGCTGAGTGGCGAGCCCACTGCTGTGCAATCTTCCCATCTACAGATTGCATTACTAGACATAAACCGTGCACCGAATGTGCATCCAAAAAATGGACAGTGTTAACCAGACATGTGGATAGTGATGGTCAAGGTAGATTCACCAATATAACTGCAAATATGAATGGCCGTTCTCAGTGTATGCACATTTGTGAAGGGAGCAAGGACTAAAAATGAACACGGAGAGTACATACACAATCACTAAATCCACGTGTCTCTTGGACTAAAACTGCGCGTCCTAACATAAGTGAATCGGCAAACAGTTTGGTTATTACGTGATAGGTTGAGTTGTCTATTTCCATCGAATGTGTATGAAGGGAAGACATGCGAGCGAAACAGCTCAGTGGTTATAGCGCGAATTTACTGACTGGGAGGTCCGTGGTTCGAACCTGACCTCTGCCTCTCGACTTTCCCTGTCTAGGCTTGGGCAAACTGGCAGTATTCCAGCCCTCGTGCTTCCTTCTGGTGGCATGGCAGTTAGACACCGAAAAGGTGCTACAGCTGAACGATTATCTTTGTTATATTGTGTCATATCGCTGGATATAAGCACGCATGTTCATTGTCTGCGGGTTACCAAGCACGAGTGCACAATATTCCCCGATATGGATATTCACATCTGTGTCTATCAGCGAGATAACGAACCAGTGCCTAAGTGGCCTGTTTTTCGGCTCTACAAGGCACCTGTGATCACTTGACTCCCCACAGACTTATTGCATGGTGGACGTCCATAAATCATAATCTCCGCTTGAGCAATGTTCTGCGATTCAAATGGTAAGATGCAAATTGTACAATCTCGTGTTCGCTATTTTGTCGTGCCGACGTCCTCAGTTTCAAAAAAATGTCCTGGTCATTGTTTCTTCTGGAACAAGAAACTTGTGATTTCCATATGGGTGGTTCATTCTTCAATAAGAGAACCAACCAAGGTGTAATGCGTAACAGCTCAGCAACTGGTTCTCCTGTGGTTCAAGTTGAGATAGTCTGACATGTACAGTTAAGCGATGGAATATACAATACAATTTCTATATATGGAAGTAAACTTACTGTAATTTTCACAAGGAATGGAGAGCGGTTGATCACGTCAAGTGTGAGAACTGAGGGCTCGGAATCACTCATTAGGGTTCCAAAATCTAACAAAGTGGTTGTCGCGAACAGATCGATATCTACGTAAGGAAACAAAAGACGTGTATTCTTAAGAGATCTGGTGTACGATAACTGATAACAGAAAACGGGATGTCAAAAAACATCGTATGTGTCGAACCAACAAATCAAATAGGAATCCCCTCAAAAATACTGGTGAGACGGATGAGCGGTTGTGGGGGACAATTCGTGGTTACGGAGAGTTGATGACTATAACATCAGGGAAATCACACAAGATACAAATTACCTTGCAGATGCACACTAAGATTGAAGAGCAGTTGCGAGTAGACGCGCGGACATTGCTATCGAGCATGCTTCGCTAGAATCACGTCAACTGTGAAACAGGGCTCTAAACGAAAGCTTGCAACTCTTTTTAACAGGTTTCAATTTGTGCCAACCTAACTGGGTTTTCAACAGTCTGGGTTTCACCACTTTCTTCGTCCGTGTTAATCTGACCCTGCCTACACTCCCCTATCTGTCCCCTTTTTAGCGCCCCATTCAGTTTCGTGAGTCTTCCCATTGGTCCGAAGCAAGACAGGGTCCAAGCATAAACATATTCGCCTAATCAGATGTGACCACCACTCAGGAGCACTCGCAGTTTGGTGGCAAGGATTGAAAACACGTCCTTCCCGCATCCCAGAAGGCCGGTGTTCAAGAAGGTGTTCCAAGAAGGATTGAGGATATGTACTATTGGCGGGCTCAAATAACGGAAGCAAACTTAATTGCTTTACCCTGGGTGCGGACTAGTCGGAATACTCATTCTGCGATAGGGAAAGACAATCACGTGACAAGCTTACGTTAAATAGCTGCCGTATAACCTGGAGGACCGAAGACTACTCACAAATACACGACAGCGAAAGAATAGTCCAGTTGCTTGATCAGTAGCTCGCGTCAAACTAAGTCAAGTCCTGATTTCAAAGCAGATCTGAATGGACTCTTGCTCAGTCTTTTTTTCGGAACGGATAGGCTATGGAGATCATTATGTCACTGCCCCCCACGCACCTCTTAAACACAGAATTCAACAAGTATTTTCATCGGATCCTTTGGGGTTTATAAATGTTCCGCCTATGCAACTCATCAAACTGCACATCTGTTCCGTATAATTTCGTATTTTCAGTTAGGGAGACAAGTTTAACAAGTCACCCAATGTTTGACGTTTAGACTGTTATGCAGACGACAAGGTCTGATATAAAAGAGTCAAGTTAATAAGTTATCCCCACTAGAACCTTGGTTACCGAGTCACTGAAGGTCATGCTTCCTAGGACTCGTCTGTTTGTGCACACCTTTAAATCAACATCTCGTCAACAATGGGCGGGTTTAGTTCAAAGCGTTTAAAAGATGAAACAACTGCTAGTTTCTAATTTGTTGATTACAAACTACGATACATCACCATCAATCAGACGCATAAATAGTGACCTTGGGGCATGGGGGGGGGGGGGATCTCAGTAGTTAGGGCGCTTTACTGACCGGAAGGTCCGTGATTCAAACTTGACCTCTGCCTCTCGATTTATCTAGGCTGGGGAAACCGGCAGTATCGCAACCCTCATGCTTTTCTATCGCATGATGACGAAGACCCAAGGGCGGTCATCGTATGACTTGGCAACGAAGTATGGAAGTCCCTACCAGTCGCGCTGGTAACTATCGTCTCCTCGGATGGGCACTTCGGGACGAGATAAACCAATAGCTAGTGACCTTGATAGATATGACCGCGTGACTGACTGATTAGGAAATGGATTATAGCGCTTCACTGGAAGTAGCGGCTGTTCCACGATTGGTGTGAAAATAGTAACGTACGGCGAGATGGCCGAAGTGGTTAGAGCGCGGATTACTAACCTGAAGGTCCGCGGTTCGAATCCGACCTCCGCCACTCGACTTCCCCTGTCTAGGCTTGGGCAACCTGGCAGTATCCCAGCCCTCGTGCTTCCTTCGGGTGGCATGGCAGCTAGGCACCGGAAGGGTGCTACAGCTGAACGCTTTATCTTTTACACCATAACACTTACAAGAGGTTACAGGGGATTTTACAGACCACAGAATTCATCAGGACGAGATCGGATGAAACTGTTCCTGAAAACGGCCATAATCAGCGTACAAGACCGCATCAGTGTTGACACCGATAAATTTTAAGGTCTTTGAATGAGAAAAAAGAGTAGATGGAAAATGGGTATATTGCTAGCTTACCACAAGAACCTTGCCATACTTATACCGCCAGGGGCCCAATCAGACAATCTACAAGAAAACTCAAGACATGGACCCACGTGACATGGGTAAGCTGCCGTTTTGTGCGAGGTTTGGAATCAGAAACCAGAAGTCACAGAGACCCCATCCAACAACACTCAAACTCTTCGTAATCTCCTTCACACCCCTCTTCCAAATTATCTTATCTACCTCAGTTTGCGCCGTTATGAAGAGATAGTGATACTGAGAAACACGGATTCTGTTAAACTGAATATGACGAGTCAATCAATCTGAAGAAGAGAGTATTCATAAAAGAGCGAGGTTCGTAATAATGTTATGCATTCAAATTGGGGCCCAAAAGGTCCATGGAAGGTGAATGCTGTTTTAAAATACATACGTTCGAACGCAGCGTACAGGCAAATCTAGACATATGCACATACGAGCCTACATGGTGCCCACTAAATTCATGAATCGATCACCTTGTCAATTCCCTCCGGCTACCCTCACCCAGAGGATGATACCAGTCTAGATAATGCGGTAAAAATATAGTGTTCCACCTTAACAGGCAAGCCCCGATATTCAGTGAACATCCCGAAGGAAGTGGTTTCAGCGAGTTTGAAAATGTCTGCGATAAAATATCTATTAACAAGGCAAACGACCTCTCAAAAAATTACCTGGTTGACTGGTGGGAAACACTGAAAGGACAACCCGTATGGTTTTAAAAATCAACCCCTAAACAATGGCACCCTCAGTGTGCAATGGAACATGCAACCTTGAAGAGCATTGTCCCTTGAGTATTTTGATGAGGTTCGCGGGTGCGTCGAAGTATCACAAATGAAAAATCGCTCAGCTGTATTACCTCTTTGGTGCGTAGCTGCCATTCCGCCTGAAGGAAGCACGAGGTATAGGATACTGTCAGATTGCCCAAGCTTAACCGGGGGAAGCCGAGAGGCAGACGACAGGTTCGAACCACGGACCTTCCAGTCAGTAAATTCGCGCTATAACCACTGAGCCATCACGGCGGTCCAGCGCACCAGTATAAGAAGTGTACAGAATATAATGCGGGATGCAAGTCCTTCGCTAACTGACTACAAAGTGATATGTACTATAAGTGACCATTGAAGACGACAGCTTGCACCGGTTTGGCGTAAAAATAACTGAAAAAAGTAGGTTGGAGGCACCGATGCGCGGTATTTGTTGGCTCATATGGTGAATAGCTGCGACACTGGATCACATTGCTTGCGAAGTCGCAGAGTAAGCGAGGGTGGTCACCCGGAAGTGAAAGCACCTATTGAAGCTAATACATACGGCACAACAGAGGAACATAAAAGACATTTCGAGATAGGTTGACCCAGAAAAATGGACTTACTAGATGTATATCTAGTGTGCAATGGAAACGCCGAAGTGGTCAAATGGGTTGTTTCGGAATTCTCGCCGCCGCCGCACAGGACTTCGTTGTCTATATGACATGGAATATCAGTACAATCAGAAGGCGAGCTTATGCAGGCAGATGTAACAGAGGTGGACAATACGAGAAAGCCACGCATTGAGGTAAAATTATTATTGGTCATCTCTATTCGTAAAAGCTCGGTTGTCTGCTGCGGGTATAAAAACCTTTTTCCCAGAGCACACGATTCGAATGGTTGGCTGATACAAGAATCCGAGATTTCCAAGGTGTTCGTGGGGGATATGCACAAGGCAAGATATTCCACCTGCAAAAAACGAGGAAAGCAGATTAGCACGAAATGGTAATTACGAGCAGATTCATGTAGCTCAAATGCTAGCTGAAGTATTGATAAGAAGTTCAGTGGGGATTTCATACGGACTGACAACGCATGAAAATTCGCTGACAACAAAACTGAAAACCAAATAAAAAAGACCACAAACGTCTCCAGCACATTCAGTAGGCCTATTGGACTGCCTGAAAAAAAAGTGGGCTATTGAAGCCTATATCTGACCTTATAAGAGTGTCTGGTTAAGTAGAGTAAAGTGTAAACTAAGCGTTTTCATCACATACACTTCTACATAACTCTGAGAATGTGGTCCTCATCAGCAGCAATTATGAAAAGCTTGATGTCAGTGGAGATTTGCCAATTCTCATGCATTTCGGTCACCTTCCAAAAGCTCTATATAAGTCATGTCAAGCATTGAATAGACGTTTCTCCTCCATCCTTAAAAAGGGGAGGCTGACAGTCTGGGGTTTCTTTTGAAGACTTTGATTTGGTTACGAGCGGCGACACTTAGTCAGAATTGTGGATCCATCATTTTCTGTGATGAATACACTGACTGACAGGCTGTTCGGTACAGCGTTTACGACCGCAGCTTGCTCCAGTGGATTCACATAACAAGCCAGATTGCCAGAGCTTTGACGACAACCCGGATGACTCTTTGGTTTGTCTCGAAACGGCGAAGCTTCCGGTCAGTAAGTTCGCACAGCAAAGCTATCACCGAACCGAAGGTGGCATGGATAATACGGAAAATGATGTTGGTCGGCTGTTCTGATGATTCTCGATTTGTCAAACTGTGAAGATTCGGTTAGCGCAACTTGGACCCCCTACGGAAACCACTTTGTTCGACAGCGTACTAACCCAGCGCTGGCTTCAGCTGTCGGTGAACTTCATCTTTGTGAATCGGAATAATCAGGGAAAATGACCAAGATGAATGAGTATGATGGGGCGTCAAAATATTCTAGGAAAGCTCCACAGAACGTAGTTTCCTCGATGTTGACCTATTCGTGCGGTCACCTATCATTGCAAACGATCTTCTAGTTCCCGAAGCAAGGAAAAGTCTGATAAACTTTCTCTGAATTAGGCCCGTTAGGAAAAGCGAGTCAAGAGGTACACTTGGCGGGTTTCACTGGTGTATTAGTTGGCGGAGAAATCAACTGGAAAGCAAACATCTCAGTAGTCGATAACTATCGTAAATGAGCCAGGTATAAGTCATTTTTCTGGTCATTGGTGTCCACCATAACTCTCGAGCTGTTATGCGTACCTGATTGTGAGGAAAAGCACCAGGAATGATGCTACGTGGGTGCAACAGTTAAGATGTGAAAGTCCACCGCATCCTGTTAACCGTCTCTCAAACGCAAAACCAAGCACGGTCTAACGCAAACCTGTTTAGTGGCCGGTGTTCATCGAACTGATCGGAAGTGTGGTGTAAAGATGGATGAAACATCAGTCCATGGCCTATTTAGAGCGGTCGGGCGCACTAATTTCATTCTGTCAACTTCATATGGTCGGCGTGTTTTTTTCTGCGCACATTTTGAGTATTGGTAGCGTTCACTATTAACCAGCCTGTCTTTCGAACCCGAACCCGGCTTTTTGACTTCCGCCGACTATGCTTAAGCATCTAGGCAATACCTTTACCTTCTGGTCGTGCAAGTTGCTGAAAGGTCGCTTCTTTATTATGTCCAACCGGAATATGCGAAGACTGGTGCATCTACGAATTGCGAAAACTTTAGCAGAAAACGCAGCATCAAGAAAAGCCTTTGTGTCTTAACAGTCGAGAACGACACGAGTGTCTTCTGTAATTACTGAATTTGTAGGTCTGGTCGAAATGCACTTTCTCCGGTGTTTTTTATTTGTGTCCGATTAATCTCGATGGATTGGCTCCAGGAAAGCAGCGGTCAAAGAAATGCTGAGTGAAAAAGTTGGCTCATTAATTCACTCGCAAAAACACCGACTGGAAAGACAGGCCGAACACCTCCAAAAGCAGTTTAGCTGGCTTCCTGCAACACAGCCCGTGGAGATAGTGCGTACGGGCGAATGGAATGTAAACCTTAATCGACCCTGAGAAGTAAAATACGAAAAATCGGTACTGAAACGTGGGAAGGCACCAAGACGAGAGGATCTGTATCCAGCCCCCTTCATAGAAGGCGGAGAATCACTGGTGACATCTGACAAAACTAATTGGTGCGATATAGAGTGAAGTTATTCCTGTGCTTAAAAAGAATACCCGAACGCTGTTTGAAAACGACCATGGCACCAGCCTGGTAGCTGTGGTGACCTTTGGTCTTATCCTTCTAAGGTTGACTGCTTACAGCCGCTGTACGCCAACTCCCCCGCGTGAAGGTCTACGGGTAGCTGTCACCTGAGCTCACTACATCCAGTGGTGTCAGACAGGACTTCCTGTTTCGCTTTTTCCTCTCTAACTTCGTCACTGATATGATTATGGAACACTCACTTTCAGCCTCTAATGTCTGCGGGGTCGAGATGCTACCGGAGCGTCCGCACATGGATATTGAGTCCGCAGAGGATATGGTTCTTCTTGGATCTGATGCTGTGCTAAAACAATATTAAATAATCTAAATAATTCTGCCCGGCCGTTTGGCAGGCGCCTCACCTGTAAAGTGTAAAGTGCTACTGCAAGACTGGGTGGGCTGAATCCTAGCCTCGTGCTTGTGGATGAGCCGCTTGAGGTAGTAAACAAGTTTGTTTACCTGGGCAGCTGTATCAGTCTCGGTGGTCTCGCGGAAAAATGATATTTCCATCCAGGTTCGGAATGCCAGAAAAACTTGTTAACCTGCGTCACCTGTGACGTAGGTGCGATATTACCCTATCCATCAAGGGTCAAGTTTATAATGCTGCGGTGCGATCCATATTGCTACATTGGTCAGTAATCTGGCCGCCGAGCGCCCAGGACTTTCACCGTTTGACTATCGATATCTTTGCAGCATTGCCCGAGTCTAGTGGGAACACCGGATTAGCAATGCTGAAGTAAGTCGAATGATATTCGGAAGAAATAACTCATCCACGTTAGATGAACTGATCATGCTGGATAGGTTGCGCTGGCTTGGCCACGTGCTCAGTATGCCAGTTGACCGACGTGCTCGAAAGGCTCTTTTTTTCAGAACCACGTGAAGGGTGGAAACCAGCAAGGGGAGGTCAAACAATGACTTGGCAACGAAGTGTGGAAGGCCTACCAGCAAACGAGGCTGCTGGTCATTGTCGTCTTCCTGAATGAAATCGTTCAGCTGTAACACCCTTTGGGTGCCTAGCCGCCATGCCACACCAAGGAGGCACGAGGGCTGGGATACTGCAAGGTCGCCCAAGCCTAGACAGGGGAAGTCGAGTGGCAGAGGTCGGGTTCCAACCACGGACCTTCCGGTTAGTATATTCGCGCTCTAACCACCTGAACTATCTCGACCCCCTTCCTGAATGGGGACCCCGAGAGGGGACACATCAATGGTTAGACAGTGTCAGCTATGGCCCAGTCGCGCCCTCAATGGCGCTCGTGAGTCCAAGCTATTTCCTTCAATGTTTAGCTTCCCTCTCAATCCCCCACACTGAAAATTCACTGGCAACCCTGTATTAACGCATCATTTATATCACCTACCGTCTTTAGTGAGCAGCTACCACCTCCCTAAACCATCGGTGAACGAAACTGTGGCAGTTAGAACCACTGTAAAAGTACGCGGTTTTTATAGCTAATAATAATAATGAACCTTGCATTTTGTCTCACCGGTACGTGACACTGAAAAGAGTGAGAACTCTAAGACTGTCTCCAGACATCCACTGAATTTTCGTTGTATTTTAGATCCCAAAAGATTGGATCTTAACAGCCTAATGTCAAAATGTATCTTTTGCTACTTTCGGATTGCAGTTAGTAGGTGCGTGCGCACAGTCGATGAGTAAGCAGGATTTGATTTGCACGTATGGAACCCGATTGGAGAGACTACGGGCAACGCTTAATGATGAGCCGTCCAACCGATGATCTGGCGGTTTTCCAGGGCACTTGGTACCTGGGATTAGTGAAAACGAATCTCCACAGCAGTATCTAACTTTTGAGGTGACGGTTCCTCAGATGGCACGTTGAGTGGGAGTTACAGTTGCCCATCAAAAAACATACGTCACAAAAAGAATTGCCAAAGGTTCGGGTAGAGTAGATGCTTACTCAGTTCGTTCGAAAAAAGACAGTTCCGAACACTGGGTCGTCGTAAGCAATCACAACCTTTCAGTGGTTGCCTCTGAAAAGGTGGCAGTTGTGGTGCATAATAGGCTCCTCCTATTAGCATTCACACTTAAGTTAAATACAGGCGACGTGTTATGCGCTGAATGATTTGCGTAGATCAGCGTAATGCGCTCTAAATTTCAACAAGCGAGAAATTCTGGTAGTAAAAAAGGGAAACCGAGTTCTTTGGCTAAGGTGGGTCCGAAATAGGGCACTGACTGAGTCCCCAAGTCTGCATTACCATAGAAGAAGCCGGTGGCTGATAGCGCGGCTGAGGCTTCTCGGGTGAGGTCAGGCACCATAGAGGCCTACTGCACCTCTATCCACGAGGCCCTCAGAAAATTGTAAGATATTCGTTCGTATCGTTGTTTGTATGCGTGTAAATTCTGAAATAACTGAAATCAGTGCAGCAGTGTTATGCTCCAGGGTTGCTATCAGAGATGCTGTGGAAGGTGTGTGGAAGGTGAATAGCCGAAACTGTCACGAAGAGACTG
>NW_008751661.1:2483569-2486331 GCF_000715545.1 Opisthorchis viverrini
CATGGTTGTACGGCAGTGAAGCACTGGTGTTGAACACTGATGTCATGCTGTCGTTGATGATGATGATGATGATGAATAGCCGAAACCATCAGAAAGTCGCATATCCGTGGGATGCGCTGACATATAACCATGTTACCGAAACCAAAATAGGAATCGAAGTTCTAGAAAATAGCTATAGGAACGTTAGTGAAAAAGGTAGAATTTCAATCCGAGGACTGTCTCAAACCGCTCACCGCCGAGCATCAGCATGAGCCACACCGGGATAAGGAAGTAGCATGGGTTATCTAGGATACAATTGCCAAATCAAACAAGTAAGATATATTAGACTGTTATTACCAAAGGACGAACATTTTGCGGACATACTTTCAAGCGGTCGATCGAGGGGTTGAACACATTGAGGACAGCAACATAGTTGTTGTTGGACGGCTCCACATGAACTGTATGAAACAGTTCATTTGGGTTGGGATACCCATAACCGAAAACCTGGTATCGTAACAACCCACGAGATGTGGCAATATAGATAGTTGCTTCACTCGCCCCCGCTCTTTGCGGCAAGAACGTGACATTGAAAGAGGTAGAAGAAGCAGGTGCAAGAACCTAAAATCAAATTGGTACGATTTACCAGACCATACAGTTTGATTGAACCTAGACCAGAGAAACTCTTCCGTGTTACCGAACGCAGCGACGATTTCAAACGACTGGTCATCATCAAGGTTGCGTAAAACGACTTCGACGCGTGTAGGCTTGGAAATTGGTCTGTGAAAAATAGAAATAATGTGCAACCACTACCTAGCACCGAAATCCAGCACATCAGGACTGAAACCGACACGCAACAACAAGAATTTATTCGAATAAACCCTGTGGGATGGAAGTAGGGTTGGAAAGTGACATACTTGAACTCTTCCGAGAATTTATGAGCATACTGAAAAGCTGAGTTAGGTTGTCAATTGAAGGACTTACGAATTCTTCAATATCCTCAAGAAGATTTAACGCATCATTGTTAAGCACATTCTCTGAAATCCGGTATATGCAACAGACAAAACGAAGTACCAGAAATGAGGACTTTGCTACCACGAACGCTACTGACGCACAGGAACAGCAGAGCTAACACAAGCCACATAGCAACCCAAACCACACATGCGGCACGAGGTTGCCCAAACGACTCATCCGGTGCGTTGGCAAGAGTCCAATGCCAAGGGTGTCACACACTCGGAACAGGCTGTTTTGATTGGCTATGATTTTCGAAATCCATCGTTGCGACCTTGAAGCCTATGCAATGGGTGCTGCTATTTATCATTGGCGAGTGACAGGTAAACTAAGCAGGACCAGTATTCCGGCTAGTGGTTTAGAGAAAAGTGTGGTGTCAATGTGGAGCTGTCAGTTCAAACAGTTGCTCATTCCGTACTTCACGTAACATTTTTGTTGCTGATTTCCGACTATTTCTGTTGTTCCCACGTTTTCCGAAAAATTCTGCGTACCTGGATCAAATGCTTCCATTGACACATACGCCGGTAAGGCCAATGAGCTCCTAGTAAATAAGTTTTCTTATTGATACTTGGTTAAGCAAACAGGTGCAGAACCAAGCTGTCCAGAAAATATCGCGACCAATTTGACGGAGTCTCCCAGACAATCGGCCGACGGACGGACATAGAAGAAGCCGGGGACCGGACGCGAATTTGGACTCTTTCATCTCCCAGCTCTAGTTAAATCGTCCCCACAGTAATTAAATATTTTCTGTCAGCGACATGTGCAGTGTGCACATGTATGGACATTTGTTGAACGATCTCTCAGAAAACAAGGTTATTTAAGCAAGTTGGATAGCGTAGGATATCTGCCTCTCGCTTGTGCTTTCAGTTCAATTCGCCGGTTTCCTAACCTTAAAGTTCAAGACCCATGAGACTTTCACACCTGACTCCTCGCTAATTGAATGTGAGTGTGAAAAAGAGCGACCCAGTGTACACCACGAGCACAAGAAAAACACGGGTATAAATCGATTGTATCATTTGAAGAAGGTGAAAAGGAAGCGGTTTTGTTGCAATTTGCACGAGATAGGTGCAATAATTTTTGAAGATTATTGTGGCCTGTGTTCGGGCTTAGTGAACACGACAGCTATCTAGCAAGTAATTCACTCCTCCGAGGCCAACTGGATTAAACTGTACATCCTACAATTATTTTGCGGCGAGGCTGACCTGTAGCGCGCAACGAAACACCCTAACGTAACATAAGGCACTGACGCCTCTCCCTGAGACATCATTTTCGAACACTGATTTTATGTTGTTGGTGATGATGAGACACAATCTGCCTTTCAGGATATTGTCTAGTGAACTCGCCCGTGCCGATTCGCTTTACGAACTAGGCAATAATCGGCCACCTATGTAGTGAGCATCGTCTTTTTCATTTCAATTTTCTCCAAGTTTTGTCAGTTGTCATCAAAAACGACCTCTACACTGGCTGCTGCCACCGCGGATTCGCGCGAAATTTCGGAATAATTTAAACGGAATCCCTTTCCGAGATTCTAACGTGTTTTGGAAGTGAAACCATACAAGCCATACAAACATTTTCTCCAAACTCGATCTTGTAAGAGCATACTACCACATACCCGTAGCTCCGGATGACATTCCCAAAACAGCCATCACAACACCTTTTGGCCTTTTCGAATTCAACGTTTCAACGTTTCATGGACGAGGTTTTACGTGGCTTACCGTTTGTGTACGCCTACCTTGACGATGTTTTAGTCGCTAGCACCTCCCCAGCTGAACATA
>NW_008751661.1:2487747-2490745 GCF_000715545.1 Opisthorchis viverrini
GTCTGTTCCATCTGACCTATTTATTTTTGTATACCCAACTTAGCGTAATTATTTTTATTACTTTGCCACGCACTCCTGGTAAACTGACTTATTGGGTAGCCAGACCACTACACACCTTATGAAAACTGCTGTTACCGGCGACTCCAGTATCGGAGAGGTATTTTGGGAAGTCTGCAAACATCACGGGGGACAAATGCGACAGCAAATTAGTCAGACGCCAAGTCAGTTGCCGACTGCGTCATGCAATATAATAAAGTGTTAGCAGGTGCGCGAAACACTTTCGGAGGGACCAACCGAGTTTGTGACTTCCTCGAAAAGTTTACGTGGGGCAAATCTGCGATGGCGAAGCCTGTTTACCGCTAACTACACTACCATGCGTAGCGTGCGAAAAGTAACGCACCTACCTTGAGTTACCAAACCACCAACACAACAACACTGAGTAGCAGCGGACTACTGTGACTTACTGACACCTTCGTTTTTATGGACAGCCCAGCAAAGAAACAACCTGTGATGGACTCAAGTAAAGTGTTATAAAGACGTTCAACAGATTTTTGAATTTTCTATAGAGGAGAATGTCGGTAGCTCAGGTAGCGTAGATGGTCGTTGGCTTGTTCGCTGAGCTGGGCAATTTGGTTGCAAACGTTTCATCACCAATCAAGGTGACCTCATCAGTGCGTAGTTGTGCGTAGCGGTGGGTTAGTGGTTGTGCGTTCAGTAGTGTTACGTGTGTGTTGATATACGTGCTGGTAGCCGGGGATTAGTTATTCTGTCGGGCGGTTCCATTGGTTGTTCTTTTTATCCCGTGTCCTCATTCGCCGTGACTTTTGAACTTGGCATCCCTCGCCGTCGTGGTCTAGTCGATGTTGCAGTGACCTTTGTCCTTCCGAGTTCCGGTTGTGACCTTAATTGATTTGACTCCGAGGAGTTCCTTGTTTCTTCGTTTGTGAATCCATTATTCGGTCCTCCTTGAGTGTTCCGGTTGCGATGTTGATCTCTCGCGCGTAGAGGTGCGTAAATTGGATCCAGTTCGATGCACCGGTTTGTTGAACCTGTCGTAGAGTACCATGCTTCCAGATATTCTCTTCCGTGTCGCGTGTCACCGTATGCCAAAATTTTCTGTACTCCACGGTACTTGATGGAGGAACTTTCGGCAAACGTTTGTGTGACTCCCTCTTGTGAGCCGCAATCAGTGACCGGGGTAAACTCTCGGGGTCCTGATTTTAGGTCGTTTATCCTGCCAATTTATTCTGGAGAATTGCCGGACATCAAATGGACCTCAACCCTTATGTTTGGTGGCGGTTGTAGTGCGGCGGTGCAACAGCGGTGTCAATGAATTACAAGTGGACATTTAGTAGGTGAAATACCTGGCGCTCGAGCAACATCTCATTCTAAAAATCTCGTTCCAAAAATAGGTATTCGGGCATGACAGTTATCGTATGACGTCCAGGGTGAATGCGGAGAATGATCCGGCTAATTTTTAGCACCCATAGTTTCCCGCTCACTCTATTACGGCTAAACTGCGCACATGGCGTACACAATCTTTAGTGTGGCCGTGCACCCCAGCCCTCGAGTGATGCCCTGGTAATCTACGATACCATGTATTTATAGGTCAGATATAAGCCGGGGTATCCGAAACTGATGGTACGCAACGGCTAATGTCATGTGGGAGAAACCCGAATCACGGCCGCGGAACGGTTTCTGGCCTTCGGCATGTGGGACAATATATTGGCTGGAAATGTTTGACCCCGCGGATCCGCATAGGGACCCACTCGTTTCCAAAAGTGCTCTTGCGGGATGATTTTTCACATATTAATCAAAGGACAGAAGCTGGGGCACAAGATAACGCATTTCAGGCTAAAGACGTACAATCCCATTTGACGAAAGCATTTCCCGTTGTGAATTTCACTTGAATGGGACTACTTATATAAAATCTGGCGCCCCATCTAGTCTCAAAATAACGTTTGAGGCTGATTCAGATGTTGTCTTGCGTGGCTATTATATTCGATCTTCCGTTCCGCGGCCATGGCCTCAGCCATTTTAAAGTATTTTCCTCTTTGGTTGAACGTATCAAAATTTACATTAGCAGTCACCGATCCCTGTGGCCCGTAAATTAGCTGGACGCCTTGCAACGGAATGTGAATCAGCCTACTACCGTACAGCTTGTTATCGCGCTGTGCCCCGTGGTGATGTCTACCGCGAATGACAGAAAACGTGAAGCAGGGTGCTTCAGCAGCTAGTATATTGTAGAATGAATCCGGCGCAGATTTAACAGAAACCACGGTGAGATAGGGTAGTTGCTATCCAGATCTTTTCGGGAAGCGATTACATAACTTTATTATCGAGCTGGATGACGTAGGCCCGAGTAGTTGCTTCCCAAATTTACACTGTTAGCTAGTTTTGGGCGCTTGCTTCTCTCTTTCCAAGAAAATGCTTTCATAGTGGACGGGATTTTCGTTCTCAGGCTGGAAGGTGTTCCGGATTTGCTGAAGTGGCTAATGAGCGATTGTTGTGTAACCGTTTATTTTTTGAATCTGAAAAGAAGAATTGCTTGACACTTACAATGGTTTCATCCCGTATCACACTTTTGAACGTTTCCAAGCATCGGTAAGCCTTTTGTGCCCTTTTTTGATAGTAACCACTTTGATAACACGCCTGTTGCGCTGAACATTTTCTAGATGAGTCTGTGGCGTAGTGGTATGTAAGGTGGCAAGCAATCGATATGAAAGCGTGAGAACCTAACTTAAATGAAAAGACGCGCACGATATTTTGGTGGGCACCCTAGATTTCCATGGTTAACTGGTTAAGCGGTCGTCACCGTACGATAACTGTCAAGTTACTACTCGATTGATGAATGTGGGCTACAACCAGTGGGACTGTTCATTTTTATAACATTTGGCACTCGTCAATGTAACTTTTGAGTTTTTTACATTAGCCACTAATATGTCAACGGAATTAAGTCCCGATTTCTAAAGATACGTGGCGCGTATATCGGTTCAGC
>NW_008751661.1:2491127-2495883 GCF_000715545.1 Opisthorchis viverrini
AATATGTCAACGGAATTAAGTCCCGATTTCTAAAGATACGTGGCGCGTATATCACCTCGGTTCAGCAAGGGCGTTAACACAGCACTGTTTGTTGCAGTATGCAGATGATCAGTTGCTTCTCAATAGCATAAGCATTGTCCGTTCCGTGGCAAAAGTATAATAAGGACCTGTAACTTACGATACGTTTCTTAATGGAACGCAAGATGCTTGTCCCGGAATCTGCTGGCAGGCATAGCAATACTCACTCCCTGATGAATAATGAAGGAAAAATCACACTCTACAAGACTTTCGTATGGCTCTTTACAGTATGTCCGTTTGGCCAAGAATCCATTTTCGTCTCGAACCATAGGAGCACCCTTTGTCTGAAGGTACCAAAACCTACACGATAAATTTTCTTCATTGGGATGATCTGAAGACTGAAATAATATGTGATTCTTATGTTTCCATATGCAAAGCGAAAACTCAAAGTTACCATGAACCAGAATTTTCGGCACATCAGCAGGCGTGGATAGGACGTTGAAGTCGGTCGGACATAGATAGCATAGCTTTGTGTACCTGCTCTTACGGTGACTACATTGATGACAGCTTACCAGAAGTAATGACGTGTCTTGTTTCACGCACCATGGAGTGTGCAAACAAACTGACACTCTACAATAGCACTCCCTGGCGCTTTTCAAGTCAACCCTGGAAGCCTCATTAAGGAGTCATCCGCACTGAAGCTTCAGCTTAAGAAATCAATGACCTGACTTCAAAATATGAACGCACCAACCAGTAAACTCAGCAGATTGGCGCCTACCGCCCTTCTGTATGGAAACTAGGCGTACTAACTAAATAGTCGCTAATGAAGCTCCCAAGCATCAAATGATCGAGCAGTCATTGGTACTCCTGCACCCTCTCCAGGGGGACGACAGCTGCTTTTTACACACCATTGTTTCCTCGTGTGAGCAAGGTGCAAGCAAATGGTGCGATGTGGCGTAAACCACTCAGTCTTTGTGGAACAACAATGAATAAGCTACTGATTTTGCATTCTTATCCACTTAATCGATTAGACGCATGGCCAAATCGTATGGAATCGTCAGCAAACGCGAATGAAACACGTGACATGCTTTTCTCCGACTCCGAACATGTTCTGCAGCTGCGGGAAATGTCAGGAACTACACCTTTGTTACGCGTTGTTTAACAAAAGAGACCGACAAGAAGGGTCTGCACTTGTGGAAATAACCAGATATTTTAATTATTTCGCCAAACACGGTTGGTTCAATGAAATAAAAATTCTGTATCACGAAGTCACAACGTTCAAAGCTGCAATCAACTGAGCTGCAAGGGAATGTGTCGTTTTGGTATTAAATAGTTTGATATAAAAACAAGTTTCGGAGATTTAACCGGTGGACGAGCCGTTGCGAATGAAACTTTCACCGTGAGAACACGTAACTGGTTTATTGCGTCGAAAACGTCGCATGTTCGAAAAACTGCTCTCCGGATCAAATCTCGGAATAGCATTCTTCAAAGATTTACGTGATTAAGACCCTTTCCACCGAAGGGCCGAAGGCGCCTTCCAAAGGCGCTAACAAAAAGCCCATATTTGGGAAATACACCTATTGTTATTCCTATTAAAACAAGCCCTTCACATATAATAAGTGAACCGGTGAGCTGAGTTGTTTGCTCCTAATTTGTTTAATCCTGGTAAAACCCCAGGCTGAATGCTCGCAGCTCTCTCTCCCACTCATTCTTAAACTTATTCGTTGAAACTGCACCTCTGCTCACTTGTTCATCACGCCAGCATCGGCGGAAGGCACATTTGAGGTTTGTTTTGGGGCCAGGATCTCTCTGAATAATTTGGGGGAATAGAGTAGAGTTCGTTTGTACGGTAGAAATTCGACCACTGGTTAAGCCAGCCGGCGTTGCTCAACGGACCATGCACAGACACCAAAAAGGAAAGAAGCGCATTTGGTAAGTAACTAAGTAAACGGAACCTTGAGTGCCTTCTGGTGATGAATCGTCATTAGAATAGAGGATTCTGTCATGAAGCAACCATAACAAGCAAAGGGAACTGAAGGCCACCAGGTTGCTTGAATTCGGACATAGTCCTTGATACATAGGAAGGCTCAAAAACTATTACGGGAACAGTTTTGCCGTAGCGTCGATTGAAGAGATAAGGTTGATGATTCTGAGATCAGATGACGTGGAACAAAAGGCTGATAAAACATTCCTATGCTTAAGGAGGTCAAAGTGCAACGGAGGAGGGTCGTGGAATTCTAGTGGCTCAAGTATTATTGGCCGCGTTGAGCAAGTTAGGCTCATGATGTGAGGGTATGGCAATAAGCCATCCCGTGATGAAGACGGCAGTAACATGCACTTGCAACAGACCCAGAGTTTCGTCGCTAAAACTGATGGCAAACGCAATGCTATTGACGGATTTTGGATGCAAATTGCAGAATTTTAGAGAGGCTGCCACACTGACGCAAGAAAATGATGTAACACATGGCAGGTGAACGAAAACGAAACATTACACGGCACAAAAGATGAATGAAATGAGTTTCCTACTACGGAGAGTACGAAAGTATGGCGGAGAAACGAGGAAATTTAATTAGGATAGGATGAAAATTTGCCCCAACGATGCTCCCAGCATCGCAGTGTTGAAGATAAAGAATCCAGACGACCGAACCGCAGTTAATGAAGGTGACACGGAAACCTTGTAGATCCACGACAAAAATAAAGAAGGTAGCAACGAAGGATCTAGTGGTTTAACGGATCTTCCCTATAGGATATATGACACCAACGAAAGCCTTTTATTCGGCTTCTTTTGAGAAGAGAATTTTATCTGAAAGCGATCGAGTAAGATTGGAAATGCTAATCATGGAGTGGCGACTGGCTGTGCTGGAGTAACCGTCGCAAAGGGTGCCCGGGCAGCAAAGATCCTGGTGGCCAGGGAGGCGAAATTTCATACGTTTTATAATAGTGCGCCGGTGGGTACGGGCTTGAGGCCAAGTCAAGCGTGAATTAGGCATTTAATGGAGTGTCTGTGTAGAGATAAGGGATGACTGGCCTCCTGAACAAAGAACAATAAGAGTGGTGTGTTGGGAGGAATGGTTCACAACATGCGGTTTCAAAATATTTTACTCCGCTAAATCAACAGCTCCAGTGACTCTACATATTTTTACTACACAATGCGATGATGAGATTCCAACTACCATTTATCCGTACTGCAGTTTACTCTGATTCATCCTTTCAATTAGCGCTTTATATGACTCTGACCATAAATCTAACTGTCCAGGTACACGGAGCCCCAGTGATGCTATTACCTTAGGTGTCATTTGAGCGGCAGTATTGCTATAACATTGATGCTTCAGGAAATTCGTCGTTCTTTATCTGTAGCTGGTTTGAATTTGTCCCGGTTGTCATTTATCAAACAAAACTTCGACATACAAAAGAAGGGCAATTGCTATTTTGTCTTATTCATAAATGAATGCATGATGTAGCCCGAAACTGCTCCGTGAGGCTCAGTGCTAACATCGACATTAAGGCATTGCCACCTTCGTCTTAAAAGGGGTCGAACATCCCCAAGTCCAATTCCAAATGGTGCGATGTGGCGTAAACCACTCACTCTTTGCGGAACAACAATGAATAAGCCACTGATTGTGCATTCTTATCCACTTAATCGACAAGACGCATGGCCAAATCGTATGGAATCATCGCAAATTTTCCTCTAAAAACGCGAATGAAACACATGACATGCTTTTCTCCGAATCCAACATGTTCTGCAGCTGCGGGAAATGTCTAGAACTACACCTTTGTTACGCGTTGTTTAACAAAAGAGGCCGACAAGAAGGGCCTGCACTTGTGGAAATAACCAGATATTTTAATTATTTCGCCAAACACGGTTGGTTCAATGAAATAAAAATTCTGTATCGCCAAGTCACAACGTTTAAAGCTGCAATCAACTGAGCTGCAAGGGAACGTGTCATTTCGGTATTAAATAGTTTGATATAGAAACAAGTTTTGGAGATTTAACCGGTGGACGAACCGTTGCGAAATGAAACTTTTACCGTGAGGACACGTAACTGGTTTATTGCGTCGAAAAAGTCGCATGTTCGAAAAACTGCTGTCCGGATCAAATCTCGGAATATCATTCTTCAAAGATTTACGGGATTAAGACCCTTTCCACCGAGGGGCCAAAGGCGCTAACAAAAAGCCCATATTTGGGAAATACACCTATTGTTATTCTTATTAAAGCCAGCCCTTGGCATATAATGAGTGAACCGGCGAGCTGAGTTGCTTGCTCCTAACTTGTGTAATCCTGGTAAAACCCCAGGCTGAATGCTCGCAGCTCTCTCCCCCACTTATTCTTAAACTTATTCGTTGAAACTGCACCTCTGCTCACTCGTTCATCACGCCAGCATCGGCAGAAGGCACATTTGAGATTTGTTTTGGGGCCAGCATCTCTCTGAATAATTTGGGGGAATAGAGTAGAGTGCGGTTGTACGGTAGAAATTCGACCACTGGTTAAGCCAACCGGCGTTGCTCAACGGACCATGCACGGACACCAAAAACGAAAGAAGCGCGTTTGGTAAGTAACTAAGTAAACGGAACCTAGAGTGCCTTCTGGTGACGAATCGTCATTAGAATAGAGGATTCTGTCATGAAGCAATCATAACAAGCAAAGGGAACTGATGGCTACCAGGTTGCTTGAATTCGGACATAGTCCTTGATACATAGGAAGGCTGAAAAGCTATTACGGAAACAGTTTTGCCGTAGC
>NW_008751661.1:2496766-2499683 GCF_000715545.1 Opisthorchis viverrini
TCTTCCCTATAGGATATATGACACCAACGAAAGCCTTTTATTCGGCTTCTTTTGAGAAGAGAATTTTATCTGAAAGCGATCGAGTAAGATTGGAAATGCTAATCGTGGAGTGGCGACTGGCTGTGCTGGAGTAACCGTCGCAAAGGGTGCCCGGGCAGCAAAGATCCTGGTGGCCAGGGAGGCGAAATTTCATACGTTTTATAATAGTGCGCCGGTGGGTACGGGCTTGAGGCCAAGTCAAGCGTGAATTAGGCATTTAATGGAGTGTCTGTGTAGAGATAAGGGATGACTGGCCTCCTGAACAAAGAACAATAAGAGTGGTTTTTTGGGAGGAATGGTTCACAACATGCGGTTTCAAAATATTTTACTCCGCTAAATCAACAGCTCCAGTGACTCTACATATTTTACTACACAACGACATACAAAAGAAGGGCAATTGCTATTTTGTCTTATTCATAAATGAATGCATAGCCTAGCCCGAAACTGCTCCGTGAGGCTCAGTGCTAACATCGACATTAAGGCATTGCCACCTTCGTCTTAAAAGGGGTCGAACCAAGTCCAATTCAATTCATAAGCCAAAAATAACACACACGTTCTTCTCTCTCGTTCTGTGAAGTGATCATGTGTAAAAAAAATATAAAAACCTCATCGTTACCTGAATACCAACAGTCGCGGCTATCGCCTGTAGGCTGTTTCCACCAGGCACCCTTCGTTTTTTTAGAGCTGGCAGAAATAAGTCAGTGAATGGCGAACGATTTCATTTCTGTTCATTGAACGTAGTAGACTCCAGTTAAACCATGGTTAATACCCATTATCTCTGAAGCTACCACACGACCGATCACAATCTGTCTGCTGCCCTTCTTCAAATGGCCATCCCACAATTTGCAGAACGGAGACCCTCTGATCGTGTTCCCTAGCTGAGTTGAAAACTATTTAAGCACCCTGCTTAACTCACCCTGTTATAGCCAATACAAAATAGTTCAACGGCATCCTCTTTGCTTGCCCGTATAAGGTCGCCAATAATTATTTATTGTGTCCTCACCGGCAATCTCAGTTATAACATAGTAATAGCACTATTAATTACTTCCAATTAGTGGGTAGCATACCGTTAGGCATCATCATAATACGACAGTCAAAATAAGAGGATGGCCGATGTGGGTTATGATTAATGGGAATTCCCTGGAAAAGCGACGGTGACTTTAACAGTGGGCATTAACGAAGTAGACTTCATCACACCTGAGGTGGCATGTGTAGAGATTCAAAATTACAAGGGCTCTTTATCTCTTATGCAGAACATATCAGATGACACAAGATCTGATCGTTAGGATTTAAAAGTGGTGCGCAAAAACAATACGAGCGAGGGTGAAGCAAAAAGCTTCCAGCCTGGAACGTGACAAAAACCTTCAAACTGCAGGAAGTGTGGAGCCAGAATAATGGATCTGGAGAGGCAGCAGAACTGCCACGAGATGGCCAGCAAATTTGAATTTAAGCCCAGAACCATCACTGGGGCTTCATGGACTTGGGCTATTGGGCGTATGGCCACGGAAGGCGTAAGTGGGGACGGTGAACTGGGGTAAGATACAGTACGGACAAATGGTAGTGGGAAGATCAGAATCACGGTGCGCAGTGAAACTTCAGCGACTCATTAGTGTTACTGCTGGAGCAGGGTCGAGTGGAAAAGTTACTTTGGAGAACGAGCTCACGAAAAGCGTATGAAAATTGACTGACAAGTTGAGGAGTACGAATGAAAGTCGCCGAGCCCTTTACATCCGACAGAAGGTTCGGCAGACTGCAATGAATGCCTCCCGGCGGTGGCTGGTGACAGATGGAGGCTAATTGTGGTTGCAAAGAAGGGAACGTGTGGGCGAAAGGACGCGGTCAAGGTACGAAGTGAAAATTGCTTGTGTGCTATCAAAATGGGTATCACAGTGCAGTACCATCAGTGCACTAAGATACCTCGCTTTCTAGACAACCCCGTGAGGGACATCGTGGTCGGGGTTGTCAACTGATACGCGTGTCCTGTGACTAGCAAAATGTTATGCGTTTGCCGGGGGAATACTCAGGGAAAGCAAAACCAATACATTACCGCGCTTAGGGTTGTTGTTGTTTTTACAGGTCCGGGATTCATTCGCTCGCAATGTACAGATCAGGCGGAGTGGATATGGCCAAAAAGGTGGTCTATAGCGCAAATTACCGAGTCGAGGCTTGGGAAGCAGATGGAATGAGATGAGATCAATAAGGTCTGGAGAGTTCTAGGGGACATCAGAAATGATACAATTCTTTGGTAGGGGAAAAACGAACGTCTACCATAGTTATGTTACTGACACCAGTTGATTAAACAAGACAGAGTAAGGATGGATTTGCACTCAGTAGTGTAGTCATCAAAGCCAAGCTAAGATTGCCAACATAACTATACTACCTGAGACAAGACAGTTCACTGTATGCAGGCTAAAAGGAGCGTGGTGAGTGTAATCAACCATGTAACGACTGGCGGGGGTGTAAATTCTGATATGGTGGACTAGGTTTCCTGAAGGTTATTAGTGAGTTGGACGATACTAAGCAATCTAGGATGGAAGGTGTGTGTAAGGAAGACGGTCACCAGTCCCCGAAGCACTACTTTCAGCTTTAATCGATGCGTGGTGAGTGACGAAGAAGACTTCCGATGCTAGCCTCGCCTGCTGATAGTGGAGAGTCTGGAGTCTCATTGTATGCTTATATGTTGTACGTGTCCACTCCTGGGAGCAGCAAGTTGGCGTGTCTTTTGTTTGGTTGACGAGGTGAGTTTTGATGCGATGTAGCCTCGATATTGACGAAGGCAGCTACAGCTATGCGCGTCGACGTAGGCCATGGGCATCGCAGATTTTCTTCCGGCTATCCCAGGTATATTGTTCTTTAATACTTTCGGAAGGGCGAAATG
>NW_008751661.1:2499801-2502235 GCF_000715545.1 Opisthorchis viverrini
TATATTGTTTTTTACTTTTTTTTCATTTCCTCCATAGATTTATCGGAGCTTGGTGTGTGTACACGGATTTCAGTTTACAGCGTGTCTCCTCGAACTACAAAAACAACCATTTTTGTGATGTATGTCACGCGGTACATCACCTCAGCGTCTCAACAACTCTCTATTCTTAGATACCACCGGGCTACTGAAATGGAGACTCCTAATACGCCCACGGCAATACTAAAATGCTGCTGCTCCTTCCTAGATGACTGAGTCTGTTTGTCTTTAACGGTCTAATTAATTTCCGCCGTCACTCGCGCAGTCACCTATCCGTCTGTGTCTATACGCGAAAATACTAGGTAGACGTTTGAATGCGGCACCCTGGAAACGTTTGCTCCAAAATTTCACCCAAGCAACCATGAAAATTAGGAAACACATGCTATCATTTTCAACCCAAGCGGAGCCTCTGGATGCCTCTAGGAATTCTGAAGTTGAAACGGTATCTCCAATTTCTCCATAGGATGGCGTTGAACATTGACCAGCTTCTCAGTAACTCAAGTTTGATACTTCTTCAGATTCTCGATGATCTAGCGTCAGTTCTTCTCCTATAGCCAAACAAACCGCTCATCACCTTAAAATTCCACATAATTTTGCCATTATGTTGGGGACTTCGACACTTCCACTCCCGGGCACTTAACGATGTCACTTTTGGCTCTATCGTTTGCATCAGCGAAAGTCGCTGCTGGCGCATAACTGCGTCGTCTTTCTCAAGCACGATACCGAGAGTACCGGCTCTTTAACCAGTAATAGTAATAACAATGCTTATTTCCAGCCGGTTAGTGGCATACTGTCAGGCAAGACAGGTTATAAAATCAGAATATGGTGTAAATAGAGAGTAATCATGGACAGGGCAGTCACACATAGTGAGAGCAACCGGGCGTAGATGGGTTCATGTCTAAACCGGCACAATCTAAACAGGGTAGATATCAAAGGCGGAGGAGAAAATGATAGCGTTTTTCTCACCTTTTGGGGAACGTATCATGCTGAAGCAAGAAGAGACCGTTAGAATTTTGAATGGTGAGTAACAGCAAACGGTCGAAGGGAAAACTAACGCAGCCCATTTGACACATAATGATAAAACCCCAAAGTGCGGAACCTGAGGAACCGAACGCCACATAATAAAACGATAATAATAAGTTCATTTCCCAGCTTGAAGGAAACATGCCGATTAAGGCACAATCGTGTCGTTGTAACACAAATGCGACAAGCAACGACAAAACGGTGAGGAAAATATAGCCAACTGGAAACACCCACTACTTAAAAGAAATTCAATGAAGTTGTTGGAAACAAAGGGCTGGAACAACGGAACATGAGGCACGACTAGTCCATTAATGAAGATGATAGACATGAGCTAAAAGTGAATCATTGCTGGCCATGGGCGGCGTTGAGCTGATGAAGCTACGAAAGGCAAAAATTGAGATGCAGTTGGAATGATCAGTTGGCATGATCATGCCAGACGGCATGCCACCTACAAGTTGGGAATAAACATTATTATTATTATTGTTATTATTATTATTATTATTATTATTATTATTATTATTATTATTATTATTATTATTATTATTATTATTATTATTATTATTATTATTATTATTATTATTATTATTATTATTATTATTATTATTATTATTATTATTATTATTATTATTATTATTATTATTATTATTATTATTATTATTATTATTATTGTTAAGAATACGAAATGGAGGCAAATAGCAAGGTTCACCTAAAAATAGGCTTCATATTGAATCTAAGTAAACTCAGTGGTGTCGTTATTGTTGGAAAGTCAGGTTTGAAGGACAGTTTCGATGGTGGGATGGTGCTCACGCACAGGACCAAATGGTTACCGTAAATGAGCCTGAACTGGTGAAGTGGGTTAACCAAACTTGCAGCGGAAAACCAAAAAGGTTAAATCCAAAGAAACGTTTAGCGGAGTAGAACGAATTTGTCCTAGAAGTGGTTGGGGTGGGGAATTGTTTTCGTAGTTGAATTTACATGCCTGTGCTGACGGTCGAGGGTAGGGAGAAAATAGCTGCGGAGGTGCCACCAGACTGGATATCGTAGCACCGTACCATCATTGCACTGACATACTTTTGCCAATGGACAGTCCCGTAATGGACATCAAGGATGCAACAATCGGAAAGAGGATGAGCATTCCTATGTTGGTTGGATTGGTATTAGAAAAAATGACTAACAAGTTAGAGCCAGGCCGATGTAGAGTCGAAGATAATTTCTGCTTAGTCGGAGCACCATGAGTGTAGGCCTTGGACTATCTAGATTTAATGCATGACGGCCATACGTGGCGTGTACAGAAGCTGCTGCGGAATTCAGAAGCTTGGAAAGCAGCGGGATGATGAAGGAACAAGATGAGAGCATTACCACGCAATGGGTGCTG
>NW_008751661.1:2504365-2512449 GCF_000715545.1 Opisthorchis viverrini
TCCTTCCTAGATGACTGAGTCTGTTTGTCTTTAACGGTCTAATTAATTTCCGCCGTCACTCGCGCAGTCACCTATCCGTCTGTGTCTATACGCGAAAATACTAGGTAGACGTTTGAATGCGGCACCCTGGAAACGTTTGCTCCAAAATTTCACCCAAGCAACCATGAAAATTAGGAAACACATGCTATCATTTTCAACCCAAGCGGAGCCTCTGGATGCCTCTAGGAATTCTGAAGTTGAAACGGTATCTCCAATTTCTCCATAGGATGGCGTTGAACATTGACCAGCTTCTCAGTAACTCAAGTTTGATACTTCTTCAGATTCTCGATGATCTAGCGTCAGTTCTTCTCCTACAGCCAAACAAACCGCTCATCACCTTAAAATTCCACATAATTTTGCCATTATGTTGGGGACTTCGACACTTCCACTCCCGGGCACTTAACGATGTCACTTTTGGCTCTATCGTTTGCATCAGCGAAAGTCGCTGCTGGCGCATAACTGCGTCGTCTTTCTCAGGCACGATACCGAGAGTACCGGCTCTTTAACCAGTAATAGTAATAACAATGCTTATTTCCAGCCAGTTAGTGGCATACTGTCAGGCAAGACAGGTTATAAAATCAGAATATGGTGTAAATAGAGAGTAATCATGGACAGGGCAGTCACACATAGTGAGAGCAACCGGGCGTAGATGGGTTCATGTCTAAACCGGCACAATCTAAACAGGGTAGATATCAAAGGCGGAGGAGAAAATGATAGCGTTTTTCTCACCTTTTGGGGAACGTATCATGCTGAAGCAAGAAGAGACCGTTAGAATTTTGAATGGTGAGTAACAGCAAACGGTCGAAGGGAAAACTAACGCAGCCCATTTGACACATAATGATAAAACCCCAAAGTGCGGAACCTGAGGAACCGAACGCCACATAATAAAACGATAATAATAAGTTCATTTCCCAGCTTGAAGGAAACATGCCGATTAAGGCACAATCGTGTCGTTGTAACACAAATGCGACAAGCAACGACAAAACGGTGAGGAAAATATAGCCAACTGGAAACACCCACTACTTAAAAGAAATTCAATGAAGTTGTTGGAAACAAAGGGCTGGAACAACGGAACATGAGGCACGACTAGTCCATTAATGAAGATGATAGACATGAGCTAAAAGTGAATCATTGCTGGCCATGGGCGGCGTTGAGCTGATGAAGCTACGAAAGGCAAAAATTGAGATGCAGTTGGAATGATCAGTTGGCATGATCATGCCAGACGGCATGCCACCTACAAGTTGGGAATAAACATTATTATTATTATTATTATTATTAAGAATTCGAAACGGAGGCAAATAGCAAGGTTCAAAAAAAAATAGGCTTCATATTGAATCTAAGTAAACTCAGTGGTGTCGTTATTGTTGGAAAGTCAGGTTTGAAGGACAGTTTCGATGGTGGGATGGTGCTCACGCACAGGACCAAATGATTACCGTAAATGAGCCTGAACTGGTGAAGTGGGTTAACCAAACTTGCAGCGGAAAACCAAAAAGGTTAAATCCAAAGAAACGTTTAGCGGAGTAGAACGAATTTGTCCTAGAAGTGGTTGGGGTGGGGAATTGTTTTCGTAGTTGAATTTACATGCCTGTGCTGACGGTCGAGGGTAGGGAGAAAATAGCTGCGGAGGTGCCACCAGACTGGATATCGTAGCACCGTACCATCATTGCACTGACATACTTTCGCCAATGGACAGTCCCGTAATGGACATCAAGGATGCAACAATCGGAAAGAGGATGAGCATTCCTATGTTGGTTGGATTGGTATTAGAAAAAATGACTAACAAGTTAGAGCCAGGCCGATGTAGAGTCGAAGATAATTTCTGCTTAGTCGGAGCACCATGAGTGTAGGCCTTGGACTATCTAGATTTAATGCATGACGGCCATACGTGGCGTGTACAGAAGCTGCTGCGGAATTCAGAAGCTTGGAAAGCAGCGGGATGATGAAGGAACAAGATGAGAGCATTACCACGCAATGGGTGCTGTGAGGCATTAGATAAGTTGGCGGCAGCAAATTTAATTAAACGTTGAAAAGGTGGATCTTTGCTGTTGGATGATCTGGCGGACAAGAACTGCTGTCTTCTGATTATTGCAGTTGGTTTTGTCCTCGGTTGAGTTCTTTGGCAGCGCCATAAAGAACAAAAACAAAAGCTGGCATTTCGCCCTTCCGAAAGTATTAAAGAACAATATACCTGGGATAGCCGGAAGAAAATCTGCGATGCCCATGGCCTACGTCGACGCGCATAGCTGTAGCTGCCTTCGTCAATATCGAGGCTACATCGCATCAAAACTCACCTCGTCAACCAAACAAAAGACACGCCAACTTGCTGCTCCCAGGAGTGGACACGTACAACATATAAGCATACAATGAGACTCCAGACTCTCCACTATCAGCAGGCGAGGCTAGCATCGGAAGTCTTCTTCGTCACTCACCACGCATCGATTAAAGCTGAAAGTAGTGCTTCGGGGACTGGTGACCGTCTTCCTTACACACACCTTCCATCCTAGATTGCTTAGTATCGTCCAACTCACTAATAACCTTCAGGAAACCTAGTCCACCATATCAGAATTTACACCCCCGCCAGTCGTTACATGGTTGATTACACTCACCACGCTCCTTTTAGCCTGCATACAGTGAACTGTCTTGTCTCAGGTAGTATAGTTATGTTGGCAATCTTAGCTTGGCTTTGATGACTACACTACTGAGTGCAAATCCATCCTTACTCTGTCTTTTTTAATCAACTGGGGTCGGTAACATAACTATGGTAGACGTTCGTTTTTCCCCTATCAAAGAATTGTATCGTTTCTGATGCCCCCTATAACACTCCACCGATATCTTTGTCTTATTTTAATGGAGAATCAAGATGTAAGCTGGTCGGCCTCTTTGTGCTGCGTTTGGTTGTCCCGCATAGCATAGATAACCTAATCAGAAATGTGTCCGTTTCCTGATTTTTTAGGAACGCCATGGCTTCAGCTTTGTGTCCTTGTTTTTTCACTGCTCAAGCATTTGACTCCTGCCTGTACTGCTTTCTTTCAAATAGGTGGCATTCGAGTTTGAGCCGTTCATTTGCTGTAGGATGAGCAGTAAACGGAACTGACACACCACAACAGTGAGGACTGGTTATTGTTCGACACGGAGATTGGCTGATTGACTTCTTTGAAAACTTTTCGACTGTTTTTTCCTTAAACTTGGCTACCTGTAAGTTTGTTCGCTTGTAGTCTTAAAAACAATTTTTAAGGAGTTTTTAGAGTAAAGCATGACAAGTTTGCTAAAACTTAAGCATTGCGAAGAAAAAAGACGAGGGAAACATACTTTTCACGTGTTGTAAGTCGTGGAAAACTAAAGCGGGACAGGGCGTTGGAATATTCCATTGATTAACCGGCTGATTTGAACAACAGTTGAAGTCCACTTAATACGAGTAACCTTGTGCGGTTGGATCACCCACCAATGTGACGAATAGCGTAGCGGTAGAGGAAGTGAAAAAATTCGAGATGTGGAAAAGCGGCAATCTGCGTCCTTGATGTATTGCATGCATTGAAAATTGAGAGGTCCACCAATTATGCCGTAGGAAACTAGTTAGTTGGAATAAATTGGCAGTGCTATTGCAAAGGTTCGAAGACTTTCAGAAGTAAAATTGCTGAATTCGGGCAGTACAAACAGTAAGTGAAGCAAGTCCAAATACATTTAGCGGATTAGAACAAACCAGCATCAGTGACTGCTGGCAATTTGCAGGCAGTTTGTTCGCAGTTGCGAACAGATGTTCGAGGGGGAGGGATGTAATTGTAGAGAGAATGCGAAGAATAGCCAAGGCTGTGCTATTTGACGGGGTATGGCACTACTGTACCGCCTTTGCACTGACATACGTCTGCTTTTTTGACATTTCCGTAACAGATGTATTGCGTGGGGTGGTCCAACAGAGGATGCACATTTTCGTGGGCAGCAATATGTGGACTGGTTAATGGGATGGGTACAGGTAAAATCAAGCTATCTTAGGATCGCAAATAACTTTCAACTCAATAGGCTCCATAACGATATAAAGTAGAGACCAGTAGAAGTGGATGGCAATCAAACGTTGTGTTTGGAGCGATCTCTCCTAAAAAACGAAGTTTCGGAAAATGCGGCAATGGGACGAGATCAGAGAGCCCAACGAATGCGGAGATGTATCGAATTACTTGGGAGTTATTGGTAGAAAAATCCGAAGGGTGATGGCAAAGAGCAGACAAATGATTCAAGACAGATATAGAATCGGGTTTTGTGACCAGCAAAGTATGAGGTATAGAACAAACAGCGCTGTGCTTTTGCTTGGACAGTATGTGATGCACATAGTAACGAGAGTCACCTGCATTAGAGGTTCAAATTTTATCTCATGTTTTGCACTGGGCACCAGAAGTATATAGGCGCAGGTTCAGGGTGAGAGTAATTACATACTTTTGGCACCACGGAGAGATGGCTGATGTAGAAACTTGCAAGGAGGCCAGAAACATTTAGTTACGTGATCCGTTGCGCATGTCGAGGTGTGAGAATTCGGCTTCGTTAAACGCTCTCATCGGAGAGATTTAGTTATGCGAGAGGACAATAACAATACAGAGGCACAATGGTCAAATAAGAAATGATGGAGAGAGTACATGAAAGAAAATGGTTGAGTACTGCAGTTTATTTGGAAATATTCACGTGAAGCAAAAAGTAAAATGGGAGTGTGGGTTACCAGCCACCAAGCGACAGCCGCAGGCCTCGATCAATAAGTGGCTCTTTTAGAAGCAAGGCAGCTGTGCATCATGGTATTGAGAAAATAATGAGGCCTGTGTGTTTTTGTGTGACCATTCCCTAGAAGTGGTGGAAGGGCATGTGTGACACATTTGGCTAAGGAAGCAAAGTTGTTTTGGCGCAACCTTAACTAAGGAGGAGGTGGCATCAGCTTTGAGCATCGATGTGAGTTATGAGCATCGTAACGTATCCGCAGACTAGCCCATGCCTTTTTCTAAAATGGACAACGGGTCACATTTCCTTCGCCTGTATTTTATCAAGTCTTTAAATAAATGACAGAAACTGGACAAACAAAAGCCAGCAGCTACAGATATACAAAACGGTGCTCTTACTGAATTCCCGGGGTTTAAGGCTTGTTTTAGATGGACATACACAGGCGATGGGCATACCACTCGTAAAGGCGTCGCAGGTACACGAGCACATTTTGGCACAATTTTGTGGGGCAACTCTACTTGCCGGGCGCTTCTCATCACCAGACGAGTATGCTCTGCGCAATACCAAATCTACAAAGCCGCAAGTCCTCAAGAGACCTAAGTGCGTCTTATGTATCAGAGAAAGACTCCGGCCACCATATATTTGAACTGGTCTATATTTCTCAAAATTTTCACACCAAAGTATCTGAATTCAACACTAATATATATACCGAAAAGCAATCAAAATGGCCCAACCAGAATATAGGAAATAATGGTGTCAGCTGCAAGTGCACTACATCTGATGAATTCCCGGACCGAACAAATGACACTACCTGCAATATCACATTGGTTTTGCTCTCTGCGTAATCCCTTGGCAAACCCGCAACATCCCATTGCACACAGAACCGCACATCCCAGCCCAACTACCTCAAGCAAAACGTCAGCCACGGGATGTCTATAAACTGAAGTATGTCAGTACAGTGATGACATACTCAGCTTGATAGCATGCCAGAAATGGTTCACTTCCTACTTTGGCTGCGCCCTCTCACCCACTCGTTCCCTTACTTGCAACCACAACCGAAGTCTTCACCTGGCCCCAGGCACTTCCGGTAGCCGCTCATTACAGTATGCTTAACCTTCCATTAGATTTAAAAATCTCGGCGTTTTTCCACTGTACTTCACACCAAGTCAGTCATTTCCCGTGCAGTTCGCGTTCTTTCCTGTGTATTTGCTTGAACGCCCCACAAAGAGCTTATACCTCTAACTCCACTCCAGAAGTGGCACTAGTGAGTCTCTCCAGTTTCACTTCATACTGTGGTTCTTATTTTCCTTCTACCATTTATCCGTACTGCATATCCCTTAACTTAACTATCCCCACTTACGCTTTTTCGTGACCCTGGCCATACGCCTAACAGCCCGGGCCCATGAAGCCACAGTGGATGACCATTAGTCGCGCAATATTTCTAGTTGCAAAACCTCTATGAATGGAGAAAAATTTTTGGCGCCAAAGCGTTGCACATTGTAGCCTATTTGCTCAAACCAAAAACCACCGTACACCAAGTTCCTAGTTTTGTGGCTCATCTAATTTCATTGTCAACTGCAGCAATCATAACTCTGGCGGAAAAGAACGGTCGAATAATTTTTCGGCATTTCTGAGGCACCGGGATGTCTAAATGGGGCTCAAAAGTTGGTACTGTTACTCTGAACTCAGTTGACCAACTGCTTCATTCCATCAGGACACGTCATAGCTACCGAATATTTCATTCTAATGTGCGAATACTGAGCGCCGACGCAGTGGCGGCTTAAGTTCAGATTGGCCGGTCAGATCGTGACAGTTCTGCTGCCTCCCCAGATCCGTTATTCTGATTCTACATTTTCTGAAGCTTTGAGTTTTTTTCACATACCAGGCGGGAAGACTCTTGCTCTGCCTTCTCTCGTACTGCTTTTTCCCGCCATTTTCGAATATTGGGGATCGCATCTTGTCTCATCTGATATGTTTTCCATAAGAAGTGAAGGGCTCTTGTAATTTTGGTTTCCACTTCATGCCGCTTCAGGTCTGACCAAGTTTACTTCGGATAATGACCACTGTTTGTGTCACCGTTTCTTTTCCACGAGATTCTCAGTACCTACAAGCTCCACCAGTCATAGTCTTATTCTGACTGTACCATTGAGCATGCCTAAATGTACGCCACTCACTAGTTAGAAATAAACATGACTATTATTACACATCTGATAGCAAGATAGTCGTAGAGAGTGTTCGCACTGCTGAAAAGGGGCGAGATCGTGCTGAAATTGGCATGATCTAAAGTCATTAAGCCATGGGTCGATGAAGCACAACTGGTAGGATTGCAGTATGGTGAAAATTCGGGGATGAAGGCAAGTTGCATTCCATGATGATGACGATGAACCCATTATAACTGGCATCTGTTTCAATGAAAGTTCACGGTTTCGCACTAAACCTGGCGACGTTCGCACGACTGGCGTTACCTTGTGCTGATGTGACATTAGTTCAAGCTACAGATAGCAAGGTGAGGGTGCGATCCACACTTCTTTCGAGCGAAGGAGAAAAAGGTTCTCTAAAGCCATATTTTGGTCAAGTTTTAGTTGGGTGAAATTACTCCTTCTGAGGAGTGCGAACGTTTGCTCATAGGGCTTATCGAGATAAGAAAAATGTTGCTATTGCACAGGGCCATATTTCTGCTATAGGATCAATAACCGGGTAAGGGGCATATGAGCAGGATATACGGCGTGATAGACAGCATTTCGAAAATTTGGCATTAATTCAGCGGGTTAAGGTGTACTTTTGCACGCGTGTAACACGTCCATGCAGGTTAGTGGACCACGGGCAAGATATTGGACTGCATATTGAGGTCACGCTACGGTCACCGTGACGTCGTCCTTGGGTTCGTTAGTGGCCTCGCACATGAATGACTTGGGCAAGTCAATTTGCGTAACCATAGTGTTTTGGATTGTACAGAGAAGTGTGAGGAATCTTCACTTCACACTTCATTCACCATGTGATGTTAAAGAATGGCGACAAACGGTTTAAACCAGTTTTGTGTGCATGTTTAAACGCGAGTAGATCAGACCAGCTATGTGCTTCGCCATTGAAGCTATGGGTAGTGGGGCATTCAAACTTCAAGCTGAGTTAGGAGTTCAGTTGTGAGTAAACTGAACCTGATGTCTTATTTTTAAAAGCGCAGGTGCCTGTATCTCTAGTTCATGTGAACGAATGTCCGTCCAAAGGTAGAGCGTATGGTGAGCTTCCATGTAGCACAGGGTGTCAGATCTCAGAAAGGAAGAACAAACGAGCCATCAAATACTTTTCATTGGAGCTTATTACTATGGTGGACGAGGGATCTGCAGGGAAGC
>NW_008751661.1:2515253-2530144 GCF_000715545.1 Opisthorchis viverrini
TCAATTTGCGTAACCATAGTGTTTTGGATTGTACAGAGAAGTGTGAGGAATCTTCACTTCACACTTCATTCACCATTTGATGTTAAAGAATGGCGACAAACGGTTTAAACCAGTTTTGTGTGCATGTTTAAACGCGAGTAGATCAGACCAGCTATGTGCTTCGCCATTGAAGCTATGGGTAGTGGGGCATTCAAACTTCAGGCTGAGTTAGGAGTTCAGTTGTGAGTAAACTGAACCTGATGTCTTATTTTTAAAAGCGCAGGTGCCTGTATCTCTAGTTCATGTGAACGAATGTCCGTCCAAAGGTAGAGCGTATGGTGAGCTTCCATGTAGCACAGGGTGTCAGATCTCAGAAAGGAAGAACAAACGAGCCATCAAATACTTTTCATTGGAGCTTATTACTATGGTGGACGAGGGATCTGCAGGGAAGCACAGCGCAATAGTTTTGAGGGGTACCATATTGAGTGAGAAAATGGCTGTCTCTCCTATGTCATCTTTTTCAGAGAAGGGGGTGCCAACTTATTTTGAGGGTTGAATGGGCCTACATTATTTTGCGGTTCAAAAAATGCAGGCACGCTTTGTCGGAGGATACTGCGCGGTGCGCAGTCTTGCTTCATGTTTTAAGATGGGGTGACTCCTGCATGAGGCATTTGCAGCCTCTGCAAAATTAGTGTAGGCTACGCCCAATGATCTCTGTCAGTGGTTGAACCTAACACTTTTCGTAAGTCTCTAACAACTTACATGTGAGGGAGCATTTTGTAACTATAGTTAAGTTGACGTCATAGATTATTATGTGGAGTTCCCCGGATATATTCCACAACCTGAAACAAGCCGAAGCCAGACAGACAGACACTCAAAAACTGCTCCCATCGTTTTATTCTTCTGCAAATAAAGGCGAGTTTTGATACCATGGCACTGAGTGAGTGACGCCACCCATACAGCGGCACAGACACTCAAAAACTGCTCCCATCGTTTTATTCTTCTGCAAATAAAGGCGAGTTTTGATACCATGGCACTGAGTGAGTGACCCATGCCACCCATACCCCCGGGGAACACTGCTGCGTTTGCTGCCGCAACTGGTATTGCTCGTTTAGGACAAACCAAAGTACTGCGTGTAACTCTGGACATCTCAGGTTGTCGAGCAAAGTTAAAAAGCCTGAGGCTGTAACTACCAGTTTAAAGGCCCGATTACATCGCGCAACTTAACCCGATGTTAAACAAAATTTCCATGGAGTTCCGAGCAAACAAAAGACAGTTCCAGGCCTAATGCATCTTTCAAGCACGCCATATGTCACATAAGTTTAATCGGCCCGGTTTTCAAAATAGCATGTTTGGTATCTGAAACCCCTCGGTGGTGTTGGCAATCAGCGTGTTTTCTGATGACAGACCATTCTGCGCCTTTGTTATGAAAAACAGTTCTGATTTCACGGTGATTCTAGAGGACCCCTATTCGCTTCAGGCAATAGTCACCTCGAAATATAGCAATTTTAAGCTTACTGATATCATTGTATTGAAGAAATCGATCTTAATGGTTAACAAGTTCACTTTACCTGTCCAGTTTAGCTTATTTATTCCAAAAAATGTAGATTTTCCTCACAGGACACCATGCGCATGGTATCGCTGAACAACGTGCAGCTACCCGCAGGAACTTATTCGGTTCGTCATTTCGCGGAAATATATCATGATTTCTCGGATACAGTGCGGAGTGAAAGATGATACGGACATTATGCGACACACTTCGCTGAAATGTATGACAAACAAGTGAATTCCCTCAGTCTCCCGATCACCACATGGTAAGTTGAGAATGAGTGAGTTTTGCCATATTTGTTTTTATTTCCGCCAGACAATTTATTCAGATTTGCGTAGCCGTCCCAACTTCTAGAAGAACTGTGGCTATATAACCCTTTAGTCCGCAAGAGCGCTTACTGGTGTTTACTATGCGGGAAACGATCAATAGAACCTTGAAAATAAAATAACCTGGTCGCATCTCTGTATTGTGTAAACAATAAGCTCTGCGTCATTTTGGCTACAATTTGTGACGATACAGTGTGTCGTCACGCGTAAAAGGACAAGTAGAACACCCAGCAGGCCTTGTTACTATTGCTCAATGATCCGATTCACGTACCAGTTCAACGTTTTTGCATTACACCGCGGTAAACATCGAAATGGAAAACCAACATCTACGAAATTGAACAGTACGCCACCTATTCACCGTGTTTAAATGTTTACGTCATTTGTTCAGACACTGACACATTGACTAATTAGCGGCGGCCGATCACCTTATGTCAATGCCACGTCTATCCTACCAGTTTGGTGGGTGCAGCTATGCGAGGTGCCCCGAAATGGTTATATTAGCCTATTGTCTTTCACAATGTTGGTCAAATAACCTCTACTTGTGCTACACGTCATGCTAGATTTTAGCTCACATTTATCCAATAAATATGAACCAAACTCATTAAACGGCAAATCTCAACAACCAACATTACATAAATGGTAGATTTATAAATATGAAAAACAATGAGCACTTGTTGAAGTCACAATCTCAAATGACGCAATGTAGCGCCCTGATCAACCAACACCTGGTAAGTTTTTGTAGATCGATTTCGAGTACCTTGAACCCTTTGACTTTATTTCTGCGGAAAACCCAAAAGCTCCGCTACGCCTTTGATGGAAGACAATATGCACACCCCGGCAAACTCCAGAAAATGACAACATGCAGAGCATATCGGTCGGTATATAACTATTGCTAGGCTCATACGACTCCTTGATTCAGTAGCACGTAACGAAAAATTTCCATTTAGTTTCTTTCAGTAAGTGCACATCGAAAAAGCATGTATTAACACGCTAAAGCCCGCAAAAAGTAGTTCTCCCTTGTCGCAAAATTGGCGGCAAACAGTTTTGTTGCTGGGCATTTTTTATTTGAGGGCTTTGTCTGCCCCTATGTGTCGTGAGCATTCTTTCAGGAAATAGGAAAGGCCAGTTTTGCTGAATTCGAGGGAAGTTTTGTGTGCTATCTGCATCTCTCACGAAAAATTTTCAAATCGCACAATACGATTGATGCATGAGCTTCGGTGACCTTGCCGACTAAGTGTTGTTCGTGGAATGCGGCACGGCCGATTATCCGCATTTTCAAGGCGTGATATTTTGCTGCAATTAGCGAAGGCTATTTTCTTATATCTCCGGAGGAATACTATTCTTGTGAGCATTTGCTTTTGTCCTCATAACAAAATGTCTTCATGGCAGCGGTCGTATTTTCTTCCTTAATAGTTGCACAATTCAACTCCGAAACGCTTTATGCTAAGTGGACATACCACATTCCAGCAGGCTGAAATTTCAGCCCAACGCGCATAGCTATAGGCCGTGCACTAAAAGATTTGGGGGCGAACGAAATGTTGAAGTTCCAAGGAGGGTTAGTTGTGAATCCTCTCACAGGCTAGCAGAGTTCTCGAAAATCAATTAATCATGCTAAAACCTTCTGATGCGCTGAATAGACTGCAATTTAACGCAATGAACAGGCAGGTGTGCAATACAGTAAAAAACCGTACCTCCCTATTTGGTTATATTATTATCTTTTTCTCTTTCATTCTAGCCTCTTCATAGTCCCTAGGGATTTAGCTCCGAAACCCTAAAAAATCATGGCTCATTTCTTAGGCATTTACTATATTTCTTTCCGTTGCAGTTGAAGGTGGGTTGTTGTGCAGGCACAAATTTCAGTGTCTTAAGCTATTATGTGACCCAGGCAATCAATGGTGGGAGACAAAACTTTTGGTCTATTGTCTACACAGCAGTGTGTGTGAAATATAAATCTCATTTATTGAAAAGACTAATCGAATGCAAATTTTTAATTTTGGAATGGACCGGTAACCGGGAGACGGGCAGGCATCGGCGATGGATTGAATCTGCGTTTCAACTTTCAGCCAGGCAAGCAGTACAAGTCCTGAATGTTTTTTTAAATGACGGGGAAACCTAGCGTACACGACGACGAAGTTATGCTTATTTGGGTAGCTGGTAGTCCCCTAGGTTAGTTAGTCCTGCCTTGCGATACTCTCGGATCAATGGAGGGTCCTGATATGGAGCGACCCCGAGGATAATATATTTTCTAGGTCTTTGTGGTGAATCGCTGTGTGAATACGATCCTTGTGACGCCCCCAAAGAAAAAGAAAAAAGCGGGAGCTGATGAAGATTGAAACCAAAATGTCCCTCGGAGTTTCCCTGGAGGGCATCTGTGTTGGCTCAACAAGTGCCTACTCTTTCGTAAAGCAGAAATATCGCTGCACCATGCACTCAGTATTTGGCTCACCTTACCAGCTCGCCTTCAAGTGTAAAGAACGTAATATAAGCTTGAAACAAGCAGGCATGATGTGATCTCACGGCGCCAACCCTGAAGATAAGGGAGTGGCGTGAATGAGAGGTGCCGGCGCGTACATGGGAAGATTGGCCAATAGTAAAAGCAAGAAATCACATTATCAGAGTGTGTGTGATAATTAGAATAGTGGTAGGTATCTTAACTACCGAATGTACGCGTAGTATAGAAGACCGAATATGGACGAATGAATATCGTATATTCTCGAATATCGCGGGCGTACTATAAATCGCATCGCGAAACAAAAGCATATAAAAATACACTAAACAGAATGAATAGAATAGAGTCAATGTTCACCACATCCACCACACGTTGAATGAGCGTGCAGGTGTTTATAGTCTCTAATAGGTTGGAACCTCAAACGTTCAGAACTTCTCAACGTCGGATT
This sequence comes from Opisthorchis viverrini, assembly GCF_000715545.1. Classification (NCBI taxonomy): domain Eukaryota; kingdom Metazoa; phylum Platyhelminthes; class Trematoda; order Opisthorchiida; family Opisthorchiidae; genus Opisthorchis; species Opisthorchis viverrini. Next base: position 2,520,005 of record NW_008751661.1, read on the forward strand.
GTCAGGTTTAGTGTTTGTTTCATGCTCATCAGAACTATCTGTAAGAGAATCAGAAAGGTCATTAGTGTTTGAAGCAACAGACGTATTGTCGCCAAACTGACCTCTAGCATTGAATTCGACCTGATCAACATGCCGTCTGTGACTTGAGAGATCTTCGAGGTCAAGAACCGTGACCATACGATTCCCGTTCCTCCCAATAACAACACCAGTAGATGGACGTAGATCGTTACCCTTGAAAAATGTTACGTCGGCAGTCCCAATGCATTCCAGGTTCGTGCGTAAGGATCTCGACTTGAATAGCTCTGCTGGACTCTTACCAGTAATTGAATGAGCAGCATTCCTGTACTGCATCAAGAAATTATCAATACCTCGATCAAGATCATGAAAAGTAACAGGGGAAATAGAATTGATGGCAGATTTCAAAGTTCGAACAAAATTTTCAGCGAGTCCATTAGACTGTGGATGACGGGGAGCAGTAAATAAATGACGACAACCAAGTCCTTTTAACCAATATTCGAGAGATTTCGCTGTGAAGTGTGAGCCGTTATCAGTGACCAAAACAATTGGTACACCTTCACGACTAAATAGTTTCCTCAAAGCATACTGAGTAAACTCAGAACTCGGGGATGTCGTGAGAAATACTTCCGTCCAGCGTGAATAGGAATCTACAACCACCAGTGCATAATATTTGTTCAAAAATGGACCGCAATAATCTGCATGAATGCGTTGCCATGTTTCACAGGACAATGGCCAAGGAATCCATTTGGATGATTTGGAATGAATTTTGTGTGTACAGTTCATACAATCCTTAGCCGTACGCGCAATGTCTGCATCCAACTCTGGCCACCAACAAGTAAGTCTGGCAAGAGACTTCATTTTGTCGATGCCTAGATGTCCGGAATGCAAATCGGATAAAATGGCACTTCTGTGTGTTGGTGGAATCACGACACGATCGTTATAACACAACAATCCATCAGGTGTCAATGCTAAACTGTCTCGACGAGCATAAAATGCGGGAAATCGACGACGTTCTTGGTGCGTCCATCCTCGTCTTAATGCAGAGATAACGGATGAAAAGTATTTTCGGGTATCACGCACAAGCTCGTCTCGTTTAATCGGAAGCGGTTGTACTAACAAACAATCAGAAACATTAGATTGTGATAAACTTTCTGGAACTCTGGATAGATAATCGACGTGCTGAATGGATTTAGCACCACGATGAATAATGTCATATGTATACGAACTGAGAGCGATGCTCCAACGTTGAACCATGGCTGCGGATGACTTAGCCAATGATTTCATAGGATGGTATATGAATTTCAAGGCTTCATGATCGGTCACAATCGTGAATGGTTTACCAAAAAGATACTTGTGTAGTCTACTTACACCCCAGTAGACAGCAAGAGCTTCACGCTGTGTTTGAGAATAGCCCTGTTCGGCTTGTGTTAGTCGACGGGATGCACAAATGACAGGACGGCCATTTTGTTCGAGAATAACACCTAATCCAGTTGGAGACGCATCAGTTATAACGGTTGAATGATCTTTCGCAGAAAATGGTTTCAAAATAGCGTCAGATTTAAGATAATTGAGTAAAGAACGCAAAGTTTTCTCATGCTCAGATATCCATGAAAATGTTTTCAGAGATAACAGTTCAAATAGACAATAAGCTTTCTGAGAAAAGTTAGGTATGAATCGGGAATAATATTGCAATGCACCAAGTATGGAACGAAGTTCGGACAGATTAGAAGGGGATGGAGCATTGACTAAAGGCGATAAACGTTCATTATCAGGAGAAAAACCATTTCCATCAACAGTGTAGCCTAAACATGATAGTTTGTAAACAGAAAATGCACATTTCGAAGAATTAACGGCAACATTTAAGTCATGAAATCTTTTGAATAATGCAAGCAAGCGTGAATCGTGCGTAACCTTATCGACAGCATGAACTATCACGTCATCTTGATAAGTTACAACACCTTCAAGACCGTCAGTAATTGAATTAATCACATCTTGAAATACAGCAGGAGAGACATTAAGTCCGAATGGCAAGAAATTATACCGATATAATCCAAATGGTGTATTGATGACTGTGCATTCACTAGTAGCATCATCAAGTGGTATCTGCAAGTATGCATCCTTCAAGTCTATTTTTGAAAAGATTTTTGATCCCGCTAGACGATACAACACATCTTCAGGTTCTTCTGTAGCACACGAGCGTTGAAGTAGGCTTTTGTTGAGTGTCAATCGATAATCGCCACAAATTCTAACAGTTTTACCATCAGACTTTAATGGCGTAACAATCGGCGTAGCCCATTTGGAAGACTCGACAGGTGTCAGAATACCTTTTTGGCACAATGAATCTAGAGCTAGACGCACTGGTTCACGCAAACCAAAAGGTACTATACGTCGTTTGAGGAAAATCGGATCACCAGAAACCTCGAGTTTCACTTTTGGTATGCGCATTCCTCCGGTGACTTTGGAGCAGCTCGTGATCAGTTGTTTCAATTCGGTTTCGTTGAAATTTGAAGTAAGTAGTGAAATGTTAACGTTAAGCGCACGTAAAACTTTGAGACCAATTATTGAAGGACCAGAATTCGATACAAGAAAATTACAATCAACAAAGTTACCACTGGAAACTTTGACTGGTATAGTACATGAACCAAGAAGCGGTAAAGCATGTCCAGTGATACCTCTAACAGATAATTGTGTCGGTTTTAAAACAGCAGTAGGATAAAATGCTATAAGATCTGACTCAGGAATAATGGATTCGACGCTGCCAGTATCAATGATAAAACTATGCTTTTTACCAGAGCCTGATATGAGCGTCTTCGACACATGCATAGAATTCGATAAAACAGATAAAGACATGGATGAGATGTTATCAGTCAAAGGCTTGATATCAGAATTTGAGTCGACAGTCAGTCTACAAACTCTTTTGGACTTACATACATTCTGAATATGCCCAATCTTACCACATGAAAAACATTTTGATTGGCGATGTATGCAAGTATATCTGGAGTGGTCCTGTCCACACGAAGCACATTTGCCAAGAACTTTTTTTGGTTGGCGTATTTGACGATTTTGAATGTTCGAATTCAGTTGGTTGTTTTTGTTATGATAACGCATATTGGTTTCAAATTTACCGTGTGGGCGACCTTCCAGCCCTTTCGACTTTAGTGCATTAAATAAAACGGTCTCGTTGCATTTGGTTACTTCTTTAACATCCTGGTATTGCTCGCAAATTTTTCTGATCGATATGAAGCGTTGATCAGTCTGTACTAGGAGCTTTTGTTGTAGATCTGGAAGATTAATTCCGGCAATGAGGCGATCACTCAGTTGGCTTTCAAGTTGTTGGCCGTAGTCACATTTTGCAGCCTGTGTTTGCAGTTGGAGGACAAAATCACGAATACTCTGAGATTCGGATCGAATAAGCGAATTGAATTTCGCTCGTTCTGCGGCCACAAAATTGATAGGCTTAAAATGACTGAGAATTAACTTCTTTAGAACATCGAATGTGCAATCGATCGGCGCCGTAGGGAATGATAAATTCTTCACAAGAGCATAAGCATCCTTCCCAATATAGTGCAGGAAATAAGCTGTCTTCTTTTTATCAATCCGATCCGATCTAATAAGACACCAAATGCTGAAGCGTTCCAAATAATCCTCCATCTTCTGTGCAGTTGAATTTACACTGAGCGATTTCAGATAACAACTAAACAGAATGAATAGAATGGAGTCAATTTTCAACACAGTGTGACAACGTCTATCTCTGTATATTACGCACCGCTACATGATGATTGTTATTGCCACCTCGACAAGGGGTATCGCCCTTGCGTACACAAGGCTGAAGAGCATAATCCGCCAGGAATCTGAACCCCAAGTCGATGTTTGCAACAGGACATGCACTGAGTCCAATAATTCCATTACAGGTACTCTTTTTGTTGCAAAAATATTTTTTCTGTCCGCCTGACAATGGGTCAGTCATAGTGGAGGCGCTAATGTTTCATACCTCCCCCGGCACTGCGATACGCAATATTTGGGACGCATCCGTAACACCATCAACATCACACTAGGAAATAGCCGTAGAGCGGCTTGAAAGTCAGCCTTGATAGTCGAGGGTTTCAACTGGGTTCCAGGTGAGTCCCCTGCAAGATCAAATTGATCTGCAAATGAGTGTATTTCGCTAGTTTTAATGGTCCTTCAATTCGGACCAATCAGAGCTCAGGTTGACGCTTGGTCATTCGGCTGCCCATCTCTTGACGATTCACACGCGTGTTGGGCCCGTTGGTGTTTAGAGGGCGTTTTGTGTGTGAGCTTCTCTTCATGAACATTTCTATGCTTCGGCATCGTGGGTTATCTTGAAGCCGTCACAATAGTATGCGGATTCTGTCAATCTAGCGTCATGGTTATAGTGCGTGTCTGTATGGGGCCTTCCACACCGCCTACTTCGTTGGGTAGGACATCGTCTTAAGTTCTCGCCGGCGAAATGTATACCCTGGTATGGACGTTTGCTGCTGGACTTAAGACCCAGGGCTTCCTGCCGTATGGCGTTCGGAGTCCGTGTCGGAAGAAACGCTACACCAGATGAATCCGCGTCCGATGTCACTAAGAACCGCAAAATCGCCACTAGTCCCTATTTTTACACCGGTAATTCGAACGTAGAGTCTTTAACGAATCATTCCCATGGAATGATTGCGGACAATCATTGATTACAGCCCGACCGCGACAGCACAGATGCAGACTGATTACTTTTCGTAGTTTCAGATCCATAGTGGTACTTGTGGGACTGGTACTCAGGTTCTCCGGACACTTGCTGTAGGAACTGTAGCTACCGTAGAATTTTATATAAAGACGAATGGGTACAAAAATTAAACATTAATTCTTAAGTGGATGAAGTCGTTCCACCTCGCAAATCAGTGAACATGAGTTATTTCGCAAATTGAGGACGGAAGTCTGTTCCGTTTGCTCCTCTGAGAATTGCAAGGCCTAGGATTGAAAAGGTATATGTTTATTTTGACTTGAAGCCTGCTGCTTTGCATTTAATAAATATGTTAAAAGAAATGAATCTGGAGGGTTTATGGGCCTGTTTAACTCTGTCCTCCATGTGAGGAGTACCACTCTACATTCGGTTTGGAATTTCGCTTTTCGAGGTCACATTTTACCCTGGTGGAACTGTCAAGCCTACTGGTGAACATCGTGGGAGCAATTCCAATTCACTACCATGAGGAGTTATCAGGAAAACGGAAAATCCATATTAGGTTGCTTATATTTACAAGTGCCGTCTCTCAAGCCATGCGAGATTAGCGGGAAGGTTAAGAATCCATGTAAGTGGCTTTTCGGATCACTCAAAATTTGGAATGACGCTGAGCACAACTTCAAGCTATCTGTATGTTTGAAACCTTTCAGATAGTTGTGGGGTGAATATTGAAAAAAATTTCGGAGGACTCTATCAGTCATGTCCACAGAAATGTTGATCTCTAGTTGAACCTAACTGGTGAGTTTGAAATCACGAGCGAAGTTCATCTGTATAGAGATATAACCGCAAATTCACCATAACACGAGTTACAGACGCGCGATATATGATGGTTTCCCGGTGACTAATGGTCAAAACTCCGAGAAATGCCTTCATGCTGTTTGTTACAGGGTAGCCATTGGAAAACTGGCTAGGTGCGACTAGCTGCATCCCCTTCGCAACAATGACGTATCTGGTGGAGAAGATACGTACCTCGTTCAGTTTAATTTCGTCATATCACTTGAAGTAGGAAACCAACCCATCTTGTCAGGCTTTCGTTCGACCCCCAGATCTTCCGTAAATAGCTTTACGTCTTAGTCACCGTGCATTCAGTGGTCACAGTCGCGATCAGTTGGTTTCGTGCATCTGGGAGCAAGGATTTTCTGTTCGTTGTCGAGCAGTGCGCTAGTTTCATCACTTAGGACGTTCGGTGCTGGGGCCTTTTCCCCTGACGAATTGTCAGTGGCTAGGAGCAGGCGCCCCTTACAGGGGCAAAGGTGTGTCGGTATCTCGCTGATCTCAACTTCTGACTCTGAGTGAGTGATCTCGAAGACGATGCGTGGCTGGCAGAAGTGAGCCATAATTGCATAAAAGACCGAGAAGCTAACCAGAGGACGCAGTACTTTTAGGTGCGCTTGATGGCGTTGGTGTACTCTGTTTATTGGAGATAAAACCAAGACGATTATCGGTGGCGCGAAGAGGATGAAATTCTACCGGCGAACTTTGAAACTATGCATTTGAGCAAGACCAAGCACGAAATCAAGGGGCCGCCACAACCCATCGGTGTACTAATGGTCAAAAGTTCTCTTGGTTCTTCCTTGAATAGGACTGTAGATCATCCTCCGCCATTAATCCCCATTCACTTTGGTGAACAGGTTTTCTTGAAGAGATGGTAGTGTTATATTAAGACCAGTGGAGAAATCTTCGAAGAAATGGATTGTTCCGTTGTTATTCTTGACCACATTAAGGCGGCTCATTCTGAGTAGTTGATCGTTCGGTCTCTGGTCGCTCACGGTACCGAGCGTTCCGACCAGGAAACTCTTCTAGCTTCCGGAAGGTAGCACACTGACTTTTTGTGCATCATTCTAATCCACCGTAATATCGAGCTTCGGGTATAGCATAGGGTGGCGTTTGGCGTGAGTCTTCGAACCGTTGAAGCTGATGGGAAAACCAACCTCCCAGCTTACTCCCCGGAAGCATTGCTGACCCATTGCTCCTTTGGTTTCACTTGAGGCTTGCAAGGTCGCTTCCACCTTCATTTAATGTGCAGCTTGATGTCAGGCTCTGTATCGAGTTATAGACGAGTTGTTCTATTGACAAAATCTGTGTTAGTAGCTCCCCTCGATAAGTCAAATACACTTTGGACATCACCGCTACTGCTCTGGTCCGTGGTTGGTGAGCTTCAAAACGGTATGACGGTGACCACGACTTTTGAGACCGGCAAGGACCTTTACTTGCTGGTGACCACACCCCGTGAATTTGTTGTGTTGAGACCAGCAGCAATAACCAAAATGTCATTTGCCTGAATGACGGCACATCATGGGATATTTCCTGTCACTAATCAGGCCTGTTCCAAAACATCATTGTGTTGTTTGAAGAGGAATGGATTGCGGCGGCAACCACAGTGAGAGTGGAAAGGACCGAGGGCCCAGAAGCTATCCATCCAAGTCATCTAAACTGCGAGTTAAAACGGGGGAAAGTGATTTAACAATGAACAGTAAAACGCCGAGAAACAGCCAATATATAGCACATGGGGATGGTGGAATTAAGTGCATGCACAAATCTGATGGAAGTGTCAGGTGCCTGACTAGTCATAGTTATAACAATGATAATAATGATGTTTATTTCCCAACTTGTGGGTGGCATACATTCAAGCATGATCATGCGTTTACAGTCAGAATGGGGCATGTGACTGGGGGGTTTTCGGCTAGTAGGGATTCCGCGAAATGGGGACAACGTTATTCGATTAAATAATAATAACAGGTTTCTTTCGCAACTTGTAGGGAACAATGGGCATGAGGTCCGGCTAATCTAAAGACTCAGTCGTTTGACATGAACTAAAACTGGAAAACCACTGCTGGCCACGAGTGACCCTGGGCGGTTGGGTAAATGGCCGGAGTCACAACGAGGTAAAGTGGACGTGGAGATGCGATAATTCAAATTGGGAGAACATGGTAAGTTTAGTCTCAAAAATATGGTACAATCTGAGAACCAGCAGACTCACTGGTTGCACTGTTGTAGGAAAGTTAAGTTCTGGGGTTAGGTTGGATGAGGACACAAAGGTAGTTGGATTCGAACGAGAAGTCCAACAGTTTGGAATGAATGCCGTGGTGGTGGTTAGGGTCAATGAATCGCACGGGCAAGTAGGCTCGTTTGGGTGGAGGAATGGAACAGGTGCGGGTGTGCTATCGAACTGTGTACAGCAGTGCCGTGCCATAATTGTCCTGATATGCTTCAGTTTTGTGACAGCTCCGTGATGGACGTCGCATCTGAGATCATTCAGCTGGGGGTGTGCAGTTCATTGAGCAGCGGTATTCATTTTAACCTGGTCGAGGAAAAAAGCTGGAACGAAACCGATATGGGATTGTGGGTTTTCTTGGTGCGCTTGGCGATCCCGGAGTTGTAGATCATAGGCCAGGTGGAGTGGGCATCAGCTAACCAGGTCGTCCAAAACGGGTACTTCCGACGTTCAAAGCTTGCGAAGATGATGCGATGGGAGGAGATTCGCAAAACATGGTGAATTTGTAGGGAGATAAAATGAGATAATATGCATTACTAAACACAGGGGAAAAAACTTCACACCTGCTGCAATTAGGGTGATGACAAGTGATCATATGGAGAAGGAAATAGATAAATTCGTACTTAGGAGGCTAGCGACCAAGGGTTGAGTTTGCCAACATACGATATTGCATTGCAAGGAGTCTAGTAAAAGCCAATAAAAGCGCGTGGAAGCGTGGTACGGGAATCAGATGCATGAAGGCTGGCGGGAGTGGACTTCTAAAATAGCTGGCTGATCTGGTGTTTATTACATGAGTTGCGTTATACCAGGAGAGAAAGTATCTGCAAGAGAACTAGTCACTAGTCCCCGAAGCACTGCTGTCAGCTCTAATCTGTAGATGGTGCATGGCAAGTATCTACCACTAGTCCGTGTCTATCACTGGGAGCGGTGAGAAGATGTATTCTCTGTTTGGAGGACGAAACGGGTTTTGGTGCGGTTGTTGTGACGAAGGCAGATACAGCTATGCCCGCCAATGCAGGCCATGGGCACGTGCAGAGTATCATTGGGCTATCCCAGATGAGAGGCCAGTTTATTCATCTGTGGTCTATGGCACTGCCAGATGCATAACTCAACCGAGGCGAGCACAACACTAGCAACAAACCGAAGCCAACAGTACTTTTTTAATTTCCTGAATTTAAACGCCTGACTCAAAACCACCGGTGATGGGCGATGCACCCGTGCTACTGGGGGGGTGGCGGGTGTACGAACGCAAAATGGTGCAACGTAACAGGGCGATCCTCCCTGCAGGGCGTACCCGTTCACCAAACGAGGTTTTCTTCCCTCGTGCATGCTACCAGATCTGCTAGATGGAAAACCATCCAAGCAGTCATAAGTGCGGTTTGTGCATCAATAAATACTACAGTTACCACTTTTTTGGTCGGGGGAAAGTAAGGCCAGTAAAGACAGCTCAGTCAATTCAAGCAGGCGAACAGCATACAGACGCTGGTAGAGGCAAGTCGCGGAGGAGCAGTGGAATGACAGTTGTCAATGGGATGGTAAAACTGGAATATTGATACTCACGGCGATTGCATCATGGCCAAACGGCGACGGAGCGTTGATCTGGGCTGCCATGTCGAACAGAAGCTTTCTGCGATGTTGTGTGTGGGAGTGTTTCGTGGGGCTAATCATCAAATGGATATATATATGAGCGCAGAATGCGCTCTGATATTGAGATGAAAAAAAATCGACTTTGGTTTGGTATTTATCAGTTAGAGTCAGGCTGTGACCACCACTTACTAGATAGAGCTAATAGAGTAATCCGGGGTGGGGACTGCACTAGGACGAGGCATAAGTTCACTGGGGAAATAGAAGACAACCAGAAAATTAACACTGTCTAATTAGAGTTAGTGGGTGATTACCTCACTCAATGATTTGAGGAAGAAAAAGCTAATTTTGGTTTGGTTTCTGCCAGTAGGGTTTTGCTGAAAACAATAGACGCTAAACAGTTAATGGAGTAATCTGGTGTAAGGACTAGACTAATACGAGGTGTAAGTTGGCACAGGGAAATAGGAACAAAAGAAAAGAATACAATCAGGCCAGTAACGCTGCATATTTTGATCAAGTTGGCATTTAATTTCCTCATTAGCTTAAAGCGGGTCAAGAGGATAGGAAGAGGTTATAGCAGAATCCTTTACTTGACCACTAACTGTAACGTCGCTAAACTCAAATGCTCACTGTACCTGATTCGTAGAGGAGGTCAGAGGGAATTCGAGTATTAAGTAGGGCGGCAGCAGTTTCACATGTAAGGAATTTGTCTACAGACTGAGAAAAAGTAAGGTGATTTGTGGTGCTTCGCAGTTGCGCAGGAAGACTTTTCCAGATGCGAGCGTAATAAACTAGAAGGAAGTAG